>NC_048595.1:222165332-222427832 GCF_003668045.3 Cricetulus griseus
TGGCAGGATTTCTCTGGGGTCTGTGTGGAACCAGTTTTTCCTGATGTTCCGTCAGGGGACATTTATGCAGCTCCTATATATTGAATGCCCTGCAGTGGACCATAGTGTGTGAATGTCTCCGGGGATAATGCTGGATCACCTTGAATTCCCTTTGGATTTTGAGGACCCTCAATACCATTTTCCAGAAATGGCTGCAGCAGTTATATCCTCCCCAGCAGTGCACAGAGTTCGTTTTCTCTGGATCCTTGCTGACATGTACTGGCATTACTGTCTTTTGTATATCTGGGATTTTGTTTCTTTGGATTGTGTTTTATTTTGTTTTTCAGTGTTGAGGACTGAACCCAGAGCCTCTCACATATGTGGGAAATACCCTACTACCACCAAGCTATATTTAAGCCCTTCTTTTACTTTTACTGGAGACAAAGTATAAGATTGCTCAGTCTGGCCTTGAACTGACTTTGCAGCCTAGCCTGGCGTTTAGATTTCATTCTGGTCAAGCCTCCTGTCACTGAGTTATAGCGGCTAACAGTGGATCTTCCTGCCTCAGCTCCCCTGGGTTGCAGGCCCAGACCATCCAGCTGGTCTTCTGTGTATTTGCTATTAGAAATCTTGACTCTGAAACAACTCACTGTGGTTATGATTTATATTTCCCTGTGAGTTAGTGACCTTTTAAAATACATATCTGAGCCGGGCTTTGGTGGCGCATGCCTTTAATCCCAGCACTCGGGAGGCAGAGGCACGCGGATCTCTCTGAGTTCGAAGCCAGCCCGATCTCCAGAGTGAGTGCCAGGATAGGCTCCAAAACTACACAGAGAAACCCCATCTCGAAAAACCAAAAGTAAATAAATAAAAAATAAAACAAATAAAAATAAGATACACATCTGTTTTCACCTGTGTCTCTTCTTTGGAGAAACATCTGTTTGAGTTCCTTGCCCTTAAGTTGGGTTGAATTGCTGGTGACAAGCAGGGATTCCTTCTCAATGCTGTGTCTGTGTTAAGTTGTTTGGTGTCATGACATTTGCTTTGGTCTCATACATCGTCTTCCACCCTGTTGGCCATTCCTTTGATAGGGCAAGGTTTTGACATTTGGAGTAGTTGGTATAGTTTCACTTTTTTTTTTTTTTTTTTTAGTTTTACTTTTGTTTGTTTGTTTTGCCTGTGATTTTGGTGTCATGTCTAAGAAAACATGGGGAAGGGAAGGCCAGTCTTAAAGAGCTTTGCTTGGAAATAAAGAGACCTTAATCCAATATCTGGCGCCCAACGATAAACGAACCTGAAAAGCCTACAGCACCCGGTATTCCCAGGCGGTCTCCCATTCAAGTACTAACCGGGACCGACCCTGCTTAGCTTCCGAGATCAGACGAGATCGGGCGCGTTCAGGGTGGTACCGACCGCCTGGGAATACCGGGTGCTATAGGCTTTTCAGGTTCGTTTATCGTTGGGCGCCAGATATTGGATTAAGGTCTCTTTATTTCCAAGCACAACCGGGTGAAACACAGGCCAGAGCTAGGTTAAGAACCCAGCCAGCGCAGCCAGAACAAAGAGAGAGAGCGCGGTCCCCACGTGCAGTCCTTTAAGAAGCCCCCTTTACGTCATGCCGGCTTTCCTTCACCCCGCCCTTATGGGCGAGTCCCCAGGTCCACCTGGTACCTGCCCCAGGACTATTGGGCGGGGCTAGGGTTACTCCCTACAGAGCTTTCTCCCAGTGCACTCTAGATTGTTTATACTTTTAGGCCTTTCACTTAAAACTTTAACTTATTTTCATAGCATGTAAGATAATGATGCAATTTCATTTTAGAAAGACAAGACCTGTCTTCTCTCAACTGGGTCCTCTCTGCTGCCTTTTTTTTTTTTAAGTTTTTTTTAAAGGTTTGTTTATTTATTTATCTTATTTTATTTTATGTTTTGTTTTATGAGACAGGGTTTCTCTGTGTAACACATACTGTACTGGAATCTACTCTGCAGACCAGACTGACCTCAAATTCAAGAGATCTGTCTCCTGAGTGCTGAGATTTGAGATGTGTGCCATCATGCTCAGTCTTTTGATTTATTTGTATGAAAGTGTGTGTGTGTGTGTGTGTGTGTGTGTGTGTGTGTGTGTGTGTGTGTTTGCATGTACTCTCACACATGAGTTCAGGTGCCCACAGAGGCCAGAAGAGGATGCCATTTGGGTTATGTGCCAGGAATTGTATTCTAATCTTTTGGAGGAGATGAACAGCAAGTAGGGCTTGGTTGAAAAACCTTAATTTGCTCTCCACTCAGAAATACCCTGATTCAGGGTCTTACTATGCATCCCTCTGTGGTCTGGGACTCATTTTGTAGGTCAGGTTGCTCTTGAATTTGTAAAGACCCTGCTGCTGCCTCTCCTGTGCTGGGATTAAAGGCGTGCATTATTGTATCTGACTTTAGGAGCAGAGTCTCTGGAGAAAGTGGATCACTGAGGGTGAGTACATCCCACCCACCTCTGTTCACACTCTGTTTCTTCAGTAAGAATGCAATGTGACCATCCAAACACCATGCCTTCCTTGCCTTTGGCTGTGGTTTCTCTGCCACAATGCATGCTTTTTGAACTATAGGCTAAACTCTTTCTTCTTCAACTTCTTTTATCAAAGTATTTTGTTGTCACAACAAGAAAGGAACTAAGGCATTACTTTTTACTTTTTCCAGAATGAAAACATATTGGAATCACACAGTATGTAAATCAGATTTCTATACTTCGCTTTATAATATGCTTTGAGGCCCATCTCAAGGTGTTTGCCCCATGCTTTTCCAGGCCCAACCGACCACTTCTTCTACTCATTTCATGATAACACATTTATTTTCCATGGGTACATGGCAGCATTTGTAGCACTGAGCTGGGCCAGGGTGAATAAAGTAGCTGTGAAACTCATGGAAAGGTTTTTATGTGACTATATGTGAGTTGTCTGGGTAAATATAAACTTAAGATTTTGAAAGAAAATTTATTCTGGTTTTCTTGAATGTCTAATACTCAAAGTATTGTATATCTATTTTTCTTAATTCTTATAATCACCTGTCTAAAATTATTTTCAAAACACCAGGACTTGGATTTTGCCATTTATCACCTGTGTGGCAATGGATAGTTTAGCTGGTTACCTTAGACCTGAGATCAAAATAACAACCCCCACTCAGTTCAAGTGGTTAAGGGGCATGGAGACAACAGTATCTGTGGCAGTGCTCTACAGAAAGAGACTTCTACCTGTCTTCTAAGTACTCACAGGCATCTCTAAGAAATTCAACATTTCATTGTGTTAGTGATTTTTGTTGTTGTGACAAAATATTTGAAAGGAGCAGTTTAAGGACAGAAGGCTTTCCTTGGCTTATGTGTCATGTGATAAACTCTGTCATTGTGGGGAACATATGGTGGCAGGAACATAAGGTGGCTGGTCACATTGAGTCCATAGTCAGGACAGAGAGAAAGGGGAATGCTGATACTCAGCTTGCATTCTCTTTTTTCTCCAGTCTAGGGACCTAGAAGATACGATGGTGCTACAGTTAGGATATGTCATCCCACTCCAGTTAACCTAATCTAGAAACTCCCTTACAGACATGCCTAGAGGTTTATCCCCTAAGGGGTTCTAGATTCTGTCACATTGATAATACAGACAATCCCACTTTATTTTCAGTGAGTAGAAGCCTGTTCTGTAAGATAAGCTTGAATTTGTACTGCCCAAGAGACAAATCTAAGGCCTGAGGCTTGTTTGTAAGGATGTCATTGTGTGCTCCTTGGGTGACCCACGTGTCACCAAACCCTGTCTCTACCCTGCTTTAAACATGGTGCCTCTGAATGAAGAAGCAGGCTTCTGTGAAGCAAGGGCATTCTTAGCACTGGAGTTTTCTACCACTTGAACTGAGTGGGCATTGCTATCTTGATCTCATGTCTAAGGTAACCAGCTAAACTATCCATTGCCATACAGGTGATAAATGGCAAAATCCAAACACTGGTGATTTGAAAATAATTTTGGACAGGTAATTGTAAGAATAAAAGAAAGTAGATGCACAATACTTTTCAGTATTAGACATTCAAGAAAACCAGAATAACCATTTTTATTCAAAATGTTAAGTTTATATTTACTATCGTGTAAGGCACTGAGTTCAGACTTGGCTGTCTTGCCTGACCATGGAGATTGTACACCTGGGAGAAGCCAGGAAGTGGTTCAGTTTCTAAAAAGAAGACGTAGTGTAAGATGGGAAGCAATGTTTAACATTAACCCTACCTCCTTTCTTTTTTTTTTTTTCCATGCTGGTGTCTCTGTATTTTGCACACCTAGGAAAACATGGGGAAATGAAAGAGGAGAACATTAATTCCCCTTATGTCTATTTGGAGATCATTGTGTAGAAAGAGACATGGTTCTGGCAAGTACCTCAATCAAAAAAGCTTCCCAAATAATTTTCTCTCAACTTAGCTTTTGGCTCTGTCATCTGTGCTTCCCCAAACTGCTCAGTGTGATGTTGCATGACAGGAGTATTCCTGAGTATCTTCAGGCTCCGTCTCCTGGAGGGCAGCTCCATGTCTCACACCACAGTTTCCGCTAACATATGAGGCAATGTTGGGGACAGAGCAGAAGTGTGACAAGGAACTGGATGAAACTGGGTTTCTATCACAGTATTTTGACTCTAGTCAAGCTATGCTCTTCCTCCTGACACTGTCTCTCTGAAGGCCTCACTTGCTTGATCAACAAGGAGGGCTCAGCAAATATTTACCTAATTGCATACTTTTCCAGTTACCTGGCTAGCCAGGGGTACTTCTCTCAACTCTTGTAGTTTTCAGTGGTCACCTGTGTATGGGCACCACAAATGTCACATGTCCTTGACATTTCACATATGCCTAAGTAGGAAGACAGAGCCCTGTGTGCATTTCCACATGGTCTCTACCTTCTCCTTCAGGACCCATTGTGTTGACTCTCAAACAGATAGAACATGGTAACACCTATCCTTCCTTTGACATTCTTGTGTCTTTGACCAGAAGACCCCAGAGGGGGCAACATCAAGACCTCATAACCCTCCTTTCTTTAGTCTTATATGCTGTGAAACATGTTTAATAATGTGTGCTTTGGAAGCAGTGGCTCATGAGAGATGGAGGTTTAGAGAAATCACGAAGCCAAAGCTGCTCTATTCTGAGCCCCCTTGGCAGTTTGCCTCTATATACACTGGTAACCGTGCTGGGAACACCTGTGGACAGACACCCAGGCCAGGAAAAGGCAGATCTGGGCAGTTGTCTTCTAATAAGGTCAAAGGCGCAGTGTATTATGCAACTCTGCAGGCGGCTGGGCTCATTAGAGCGGGAGTGGGTTGTGGGTTGTGCGGAAGATTCGGATGCAGGGTTTCATTTGGGGTCTGTGCCTTGTAGGTGTCCTGGATTTTCTTCACAGAGCATGAAGTGGGGGGGAGGTGTGGGGGGGAACCAGGGACACTGAAGGAGCATCTGGGAGTCCCACAGGGGCCCTTCACCCTTTGTATCTGAGGTTTTCTTTCACTGGTGTTCACTAAAGCTGGAAGCCCAGCAAACTGTGGAGACCTTCTTGCTGTTTGCGGGGGACACCTCACCTTGTTTCCCTTCGCCAAACACTACTGGGGGCTGGGGGCTGTGTTTTGGTGCACCTCAAGAGGGCCCTGACAGGCTGACAGGCCTCATTGTCATTTGCATGCACAGCACTAGGCAAGGGCAAGTGACTGAGAGATTGATTGATTTGTTTTGCTGAGGCTCCTTTGTGGTCTTTTGGGTGGATTTCTGGCCCCACCTCTCAGCCTCAAAGCCCTCGCTTTGCCTGCTGTTGCTTTTTTATTTGGGGGGTAATGAAAATTTGTTATAAGCCTTCCTTTTCATCTGTACGTGGCAGGCTGTCACAGCAAAACGAGCCATTCGGCAGTCTTGCTCCTGTCCAAATGGCTAAATGTTTTTTTTCCAATCGCTTCCCTAATGGGCCGAGATAATGGGAGCGGCATGCTCTCTGCCTACGCAGGAGATGCCAGCGCATTTGTCCAGCACACATGTGTGGTGGGCACCCGGCCCCTCTGTCCACAGAGGGGCCAGCGCCGGCCGAGTGTCTGCTTGTGCACCTGCCCCTTGCCCTTGAGGCCACCAGAGGCTCAGCACCCAGCAAAAGTAGTCCTAGCTCACCAGGAGATCCTGAAAGATGAGGACCTGTAGAGGATGGTAGGTGATCCAGGCCAGAGTCCCAAACCCCAGTCAACTAATAGCCAAGGGCAGGCGGGCTTTTTATGGGCTCCAGTTGCTCTGTGCAGAGGGCGGGCTCTGGCACTCCCCATGGCCGCCTGTTCTGTGGTGTTGGACACTCAACTGTGGCTGACCCGCAGCTTTACGAGCCTAAGTGCTTACCCAGGAACAGAAGTGAGGAGGTTGTGTGTGATAAGAAAATAATTTGCCAAAAGTGCAACAATAAAGAGGGCCTGGTGGGATCTCTTACGGTATGAATAGCCCTGAGCAGCTGCAGATCTTGCTCGCTCTCTGCTTTCAGTGATTTCATTTTCAGAACAACTAAAAGCTGGATGCCTTGTATGAGCCTGGTGCATCTTGCTTCAGTTTCCAATCCAGCGTCCCTTTCTCTTTCTGGGAATCTTAACATCCGTGCAGCCTGGACAGAATGTTCCTTGGCATTGTGGCTTCAGCTGGTCTGTTCCTTGGCCCACTGACAACTGCTCTGCTTGGCTCCAATGCTACCCTTCCCCCGGAATGATCCCTTGAATGCAGAGTGCTCCCGCCAGCCCCTCTGTGGCTTGGGAACAGGTGTTCCTATTGCTGAATTCTGGAGGCAAGGAACTCTTCTCTGAAACCTGGAGAGCCTTGACAGTTTCTACATTGATAGGGGACACGTGTTGGACTTGAATGAATACACCCTTACTTCTTTAAATGCTGTAGTTCATCTTGAATCTTGAAGGTGCCATCTTTCCTTGGCTCATTACGAGGAGCATTTATGTTTATGAAACACACTGAACCAACAGAGGGGTCTCTGATCTAGGCAGTGTCTCAAATGGCAAAGGGCATTTGTTAGCCATTAGTTTGTGATTCTATCGCTCAGTGCATGTAGGACCAAAATGCCTGTTTCTTCTGCAAAGTAGATATAGATGAGTCCTCAGATCAATGGATTGTGGGTACTGACATCATCTACATGAGAATGTAAATACAGAACAGCTACTATTACTTGGCACCTACTCACATGTGACACTCCATATGGGTTAGGTATGACAAGGGGCACCGTATCCTTCCTGAGCCTTGTCAGTCTGGTTGGGAGTATGTGTTTAACATAGAGAACTAGCAAGATAAAGTTACATGATGGACAAGGAAAGTGCTATATGACTGACAAATGGTAGGTGACAATGCTATCACCAAGTCTCACTGAGGACAGACTTTTCAAATTTACTGCATGATTGGGCTCACCTGGAACACCATGAGAACAACTGCAGGATTGCTGCCCTGAGGTTCTGATGGTTCCATCTATGTCTGAGCTTGGGAACCAGAACAAAAGTCTGTATAGTAATGAAAATACTCCATATGTGGCATGTATGTAAAACAGCACTATCCCAAGAAAGTACAAAATGAGTCATGTGTGTAACTTAACATTTGTTGACAACCTACTTTTAAAAATAAAACAAAACAGGTAAATTAATATTGACAATATGTTTTATTTCACTAAGTGTATTGAATATGCCATGATTTCCATATGTAATGCATACAAAAATGCATAAGCTATTCTTCATTTCAATTTCAAATCAAGTCTTCAAACTCTGGTATAGTTTTTAGTTTTATAGTGCATCTCAATTTGGACCCTAAAAATCTCATAAGAAATGTTTGTTCTCCCCTGCTTCAAATGATATGACAGACTTTGAAGATCTCCCAGGGAAAGCCTTACCCTCCCTGAGGAGCAGAAAGGGGATGGGATGGGGGGTTGGTGGAAAGCAGGGGAGGAGGGGAGGGAAAGGGAACTGGGATTGACATGTAAAACAAGCTTGTTTCTAATTTAAATAAAAAAGTTTGTTCTCCATTTAAATATCATAAAATTCATAATTGAAAAAAGTAGATTGAAGTCCTAATTATTCCAGATACATCTAAAAGTTTTCCACTGACTGCATTATCAGTGTTAAATTAAATTTAAACTACAATTGGAAACCAATTCTCTAGTCTCACCAGCCAAATTGCAAGTACTCTGTAGCCACGGGTGGCAGGTAACTGCCATATGGGACAGTACAGATCTCTACACTCAGTATTTAGGCAACATCCTCTCTGTTTCAGTGTGTCAACATTTTTGAGTACAGGAAGACATATGAAGGAAGGAGAATGATCAGAGAATAGAAGTGTTCAGCTGAGGCAGTAATTTTATTTTGGGGACAGAGAAGATGACAGTGAAGGGCAAGAACTCAATCTTTAGGAAGGTACCCTTATGAAGCAAATTCAGACTTTATTTACTGGCCAAGAGGAGTGTAAAGAATGGCAGATGAGCACTGTGGTGACCAGTGGTGGTCAAGCACTGTGGTGACCAATGGTGGTTGAGCATTGAGGTGAACTAAATAAAGCCCTATTGTAACATAATTTGACTAGATTGTTGGACTAGGTGAGACGTTAAAGGAGCCAATGAGGGCAGGAATCCATTGGTGTTGTTAGTCATAGAAGTGAATTAAGAGGAAAAATACAATAATGTCAAAATGGGACATCTCTGGTGTGAAGAAGTAAAAAGTTCAAAGTACTTTTGAAGTTGTTTATTTTTTAAGTAAATGGATTGACTGAGTGATGGGAATAAGGAAATCTGATTCTGGAGAGAAGATGAACTCAGTTTTGATTAGAATGTTTGGAATTGACATTAATCTTTCAAATAAACACCTTCATACTGTAATCAACTTGTGTGTGACATGGGATGGACAGTGAAAAGCAGAGGGAGGGATAAGGCATACACCTTGGAAAATGTCAGGGATACAGACTTAGAACATAGGAAGGAGTCATCTGTATTGGTGCATAGAGATCCATGTGTTCACTGCCATGAAAACTCTTGGGAGCAATGAGTTCTTACAAGAAGGCAGAAGCCAACCATAGTGAATGAGACATGGAGGCCACAGGCAGTGAGGTCTGAGACTGGAAGCATAGGATACCAATACATATATGGAGCAATCAATGTCCACACGTGATGGGGAGTGGATTGTATTGCCAGACATTAGTGTATGAAAAGATGAAGAAAATAGTGCTGACTTAGGAGCTGGTTCAATTGGCTGATTTCCTTTCCCTATGACCAAATGTCTGACAAGCAGCAACTTAAAGGACTGGTTTAGTTTGAATCATGTCTGAAGGGTTAGCTGATCATAGCGGGAAGGTTTGGGGCAGCATCCTGAGGCCATTGCCTCACATCTGGAGATTGGGTTACAGAAATGGGACAGGAAGTGGATACAGGCTGTAAGCTTCAAGGCCCATCTCCCCAGTAAGCCCCACCAGCCTGTGGGGACACATCACATTCGAGTCATGACAGTAGGTTACTAGGAAATAGCAGATATGACATCTGTATTTGATGGGCCATGGCATCTATGCTTTATCCAAAGCCATGAAGGTGATGGCAGAATATCAGGTAGAGAGAGTATAGTGTGTAGGAGCAGACAACCCATTTGGTGGTCTCAGTTAACTTACATTACTGACTTTGTCTCTGCATGGTATAGCTGCTTCCTCGAATTTTTCAGAGTCTCATACAACCTGCCAAAGCCCCAGGGAGCTTTTATAATCTACTTTCTCTATTGTAAGACTTATCTTTATCATTCAGAAAAGTGTCTTCTATTTATAAGATTCTTAAAATAAGACTATAATGCTTCTTGTCTTGTGATACACTGTCTTTCTTTTGATAAAACGTTATAGTTTCTATTGCACTTGTTGCCCCAGAATCTCACAGAGAGGTGAGCAAGAGACAGACTATCCCTTTTTTTTTTCACAGAGCTATTTGTACAGTGGATGGAAATACAGATGCAATATAAGGTCAGATCTTAAGAAGTAAGGTTTTCAGGCTGTCACCCAGCTTCATTCAGGTGACAGGGAATCTTGGTTCTGGGGACACAGAGAGTGGAAGGGCAGAGGTGGGGAGGATTAGACAGAGCAGGAAACTCATGCGAATGTGTGCAAGGAGGGGGCTGAGGGAACACAAAGGAGCAAAATGAAGAAAGACAGGAAGTTTCCTTCATCCCCAATGGGCATGGTCATAGGTCAAGGAATGTGAATTCTAGGTGCAACAGGCAGCCACTGGCAGGCTTTCAGAGATGAAATGGCATGGCCCGATTGTATTTGAGAGACATGACGGTGTATATCATGTTAGCAGAGATGGGTACTGGGTAGCTAACCTAGAAGCCACTGGAGTGAACAGGGAGATGACATGATTGTTTGTGTTCTGGTGAGGTTTGGAGGATGGTGGCGCTGGAAGAGAAGAACAGAAGCAAGAGAAATATTGCAGGGGCTGGGTGATGTCTTAGTCAGTAAAGCGTTTGCTGTGTAAACATAATGACCTGAGTCCAAGCCCCAGAAGCTGCCTAAAAAGCCAGACAATGTAACTTGTACCTGTAATGTCAGCACTAGGCAGGTAGAAACAGGAATACACCTGTTTCTTACTAGCTAGGCAGTCTAGCTAATCTATGAGTTCTGGATGCAGCAAGAGACACTGTTGAAAAATTAAGGAAGGACAATGTTGATGTTGACTTCTGGCCTTTGCATACACTGCCACACACATACATGTGATACCCATGTGAACACACACACACACACACACACACACACACACACACACACACGCACGCACACGCACGCACGCACGCACGCATACACACACACACACACACACACACACACACACACACACACACACACACACACACGGCTTTACTTGAAAGAAGGTGAAGTGGTCGGACATGGGACACACTTGGAAGGAAGGTGACCAGGGTGGGGAGATGAGCTCTATAGAGAGAGACTATAAGGACGTCAGGGTATTTTACCTTGGCACATTGACTGATGGATGAATCTCAGGTCAGAAAGAGGAAAATCCCAGGAAAAGGGCTTCTACATCATGACCTTTGAACTGCTTTTAGCAGGAGGGACCCATAAACTCAGGATTCTTAAACTAAAGGTATAAACAATCAGTAACATCAATGATAACAAAATAACCCTAAGGTGCTACATATGTGGGAAATAATAAAGCCAAGGGTGGAGAGGTATAAAGGGGTTTATCACAGTGTTGTCACTAATCTCTCTAAATATCTGTAATATGCAGATTTTGATGAATCACTATATAGCGTTTCTTATAGACAATAATTAACACATGAGATGGAGAGTCTCATCTCAGTGCTTCTGAAGAAATGCCTGCCCAGAAGGCTGCTCGAGGTACTAGATGTCAGTTCTAGGTTTAACAGCAGCCTACTATGATTCCTTCAAAGTCTGGAGCACAACAGCTGTGATTTAATGACTTCACACACTGGATCCCAGACCATGTTGGAAAGGAGAAAATTAATAGCTAGGGAATTAAGTGGCTACAACCCGTGAGCATCCAGTCCTCATACATTTATTGATTTGGGACTCCAGTTTAGTGCTTGAGCTATCTTCATACGTCAACCTTTCCACCAAAGGGCATAGATTATGCTAGAGGGGAGGGTTCAGTTGCAGGGACTGGAGGTGAGCTCCAGAGACTTGGTTCCCCTCCACACTATGTGCAGACCCACAAGGAAACTCAGTTGCCATCTGCTCAGCACTTTAGCGTCATTGATGAAGGTTTTAGCACTAACAGAGGGCCTGCATGGTAGAGGGTTTACATAGCAGATGGATTTTATGCTACAAATCTGAAAGAAAAATGGCACCTTGTGACTTGTAACATCAAATGCATTCATGTAGTTCTTCCCAGATTGTTTGGCATCCCAAACAGACTTAAGAGTGGATGGGAGATGGAAGTGGATGTCACATTGCCTCCTGAAGGCAATAACTTTTCTTGGGTTGAACCAGAATGCTTCATGCCTTGTGTCCTTCCAATCAAACTGTTCATCTTTGTGAATAGTGTGACAGGTGAAAGTTCAGTGAATGACAACATTAAGGGGCGACAAGTAGAAATATATGTTCAAAAGAAAGACAGTGATCATAACAGAAGCAAAATAAATGCCAAAGATCTACTTCCTCTGAGATCCTCCTGCTTCTGCCTCCCTCCTGAGTGCTGGGATTGAAGGGGTACACCACCACCCAGCAATTATTTTTATTTTATGTGCATGGATGTTTTGCCTACCTGAATGTCTGTAAGCAGCATGTGATGTGGTGACCAAAGGCCAGAAGAGAGTGGAGTTACAGACAGTTGTTAGTTGTCATGTGGATTTTAGATCAAACTATGAAACCTGGTCCTCTAGAAGTGAAGTCAGTGCCTTTATCCACAGAGCCCTGCCTCTAGCCTAGCAATGCAATTTTGTGAGTGGCATTACAACAGTCTTCTAAGATCTCCATAACCATTGCAGTTACAATTGCCAGCTAGACAAGAGGTGTGTGTGAGTGTGAGTGTGTGTGTGCGTGTGCGCGCTGGAGCGTGTGTTTGCTTCTGCCCACACTCTCCCATATATGCACATGAAGAACCCAGAGGTTGATTGACTTTAAGTATTTTTCTGACTCATTCTCTACCTCCTGAAGCTCAGCATTTCAGTCAGGGCTAGCAAGTGAGGCCCCAGGATTCACTAGTTTCCCTGCCCGAGTGTTGAGGTTGCAGTGCTGCACCCTGGGCATTTATATGGAGGTCAGGGATCCAATTCAGGTCCACATGCACCACCAACAAGCACTTTACTCACTGGGCCATCTCCATAGCCCAAAAGATTTTGGAGAGCAGATTTCTGCCTTGTATTCCTAGCCATAATTTGTGCTGCTGTTCTAATGCGTGGGTGTCTATGAGATCCAGGAGTTCTGACAAAGACAGCTTGGATTTAATGGCTCTGAGTGGGGTAGACCCATCTCAGAAAGTGTGGCAGCTTATGAAAATTGCATCATTTGTAGCACATTGACCTCTTTACAATGACCCTTGTTGTCTGCCTATCAGAAACAGTTCTTATCTTCAGTGAATAAGTCTACAGGCAAAACACAAACAAACAAACCTGGAAGCATTTTTTAAGAACTCTAATAGTGGGTGACTTGAGAAAAAATTATAGTATATAGACATGATGAAATAATATGTGGCCGGTACCCGGATGGAAGCCTCCTGACGTCTGGGAACTGCACACAGGGGAACCTGTCCCAGCAGATCAGGCTATCCAGAGCCTGCCAGCATCCTAGTCCCACCTCCACCCGCAGGAGGAGTTAAGCTTGGGCCTGTTTCTGGCTAGCCTTCCAGTGCCCTGCTCAGAGCCTGCTGAGGCCTAGAGACTGCACCTTGGGAACCCTTTCTGGCACACCAGCCCATCCAGAGAGCCATCGGAATATTGGACCTGCTTGCACCCACAGGAAGAGAACATTGGACCCATACCCACGAGGAGAGGAAGAGACCCCACCTGCACCCACTGGAAGAAGGGGTGGGAAGATGGCAATATTCAACAACAAAAAACCAATATGACACCACCAGAGTCTAGGGACTCTACACCAGCAAGACCTAAATATCACAATGCAGATGAAGCAGAAGAGAATGACCTTAAAAACAACTTCACAAAAATGATAGAGGCCTTCAGAGAGGATATGAGAAAAATCCCTTAAAGAAATGGAAGAAAAAAACAAACCAAAAATTACAAGAAATCAACAAATCTCTTAAAGAAAGCAAGGAAAGCCAAGAAAAAAACAATCAAACAGATAAAGGAAACAATCCAAACAGTCCAAGACCTGAAAACCGAGATAGAGACAATAAAGAAAACCCAAACTGAGGGAATACTGGAAATAGAAAATCTGAGTAAATGATCAGGAACTACAGATGGAATAGAGAATTTCAGGCATTGAGAAATAGAAGAAATAGATTCATCGAACAAAGAAAATATTAAGTCTAAAAAATCCCTAACACAAAATATCCAGTAAATATGGGACACCATGAAGAGACCAAACCTAAGAATAATAGGTATAGAAGAAGGTGAAGAAACCCATCTCAAAGGTGCAGAAACATATTCAACAAAATCATAGAAGAAAACTTTCCCAACCTAAAGAAAGGCATGTCAATGAAAGTACAAGAAGTTTACAGAACACCAAATAGAGTGGACCAAAAACAAGGTCTCCTCACCACATAATAATCAAAACACCAAACATATAGAAGAAATAAAGAAAGAATATTAAGAAAAAGGCCAAGTAACATACAAAGGCAAACCTATCAGTATGACACCTGACTTGGAAACTGTGAAATCCAGAAGGTCCTGCATAGATATTCTTCCAACACTAAGAGACCACGGATGCCAGCCCAGACTACTTTACCCAGCAAAGCTTTCAGTCACTATAGATGGAGAAAACAAGATGTTCCATGACCATACCAGATTTAAACAATACATATCCACCAATCCAGCCCTACAGAAAGTTCTGGAAGGAAAACCGCAACCCAAGGAAGTTAACTACACCCACAACGACATAGGCAATAGATAATCCCACTTTACCAACAGCCAAAAGAAAAAAGGTGTGGAAATCCACCACCACCAACAAATCCAAAACCTACAAGAATGAACAATCAATGGACATTAATATCCCTCAATATTAATGGTCTTAACTTGCCTATAAAAAGACACAGGCTAACAGAATGGATATGAAGACAGAATACATCCTTCTGCTGCATACTAGAAACACACCTCAACTTCAAAGACAGATGGTACCTCAGAATTAAGGGTTGGGAAAAGATTTTCCAATCAAATGGACCCAAGAAACAAGAGGGTATAGCAATCCTACTATCTAACAAACTAGACTTTAAACTAAAATCAACCAAAAGAGATGAAGAAGGTTATTACATATTCATCACAGGAGAAATCCATCAAGATGAAGTCTCATTTCTGAACATCTATGCCCCAAATACAAAGGCATCCACATTCATAAAAACAAGCAAACAAACAGACAGACAAAAAACATTACTAAAACTCAAATCACACATAAAACCTCACACACTTATAATGGGAGATTTCAACACCCCACTCGCACCACTAGACAGGACCACCAGACAGAAACTTAACAAAGAAACAAAGGAACTAACAGAAGTTATGACCCAATTGGGTTTAACAGATATCTAGAGAATATTCCATCCAAACACACAAGAGTATACCTTCTTCTCAGCACCACTTGGAACATTCACTAAAATCGATCACATACTCAGCATTATATCAGACCTCAATAGGTACAAAAAAATTGGAATAACCCCCTGTATCTTATCAGACCACCATGCTTTAAAGTTAGAATTCAACAACAACATAAATTGCAGAAACCCTACAAACTCATGGAAATTGAACAATGTGCAATTGCACCTTTCCTGGTGAGATATGAGAATATATATATATATATATATATATATATATATATATATTATTGCTAAACTTTATACAAAGTGTTTATGGTATATTTACAGATGTAATGCACATAATCATAATGTATAAAATATAGATATATATAGAGAAAACATATGTGTGCATATGAATTTATATGTTTATGTGTGTATATGTAATACTTATTCATAGACTATAGTTTTTATTAATATATTTCATTTTATATAATGATTTTTGGCATTGTTTTGTTTATTCATATAGTATAACATACAATATAATTTCAAATATGTGAATATCCATGGGCATGAAAATTATGAGTGTCTTTTTCACTAGGTAGCAAATTTTCAGAATGAACATGTGTTACTTCTACAATAAAATACCATCGTTAATTTTTAAAACTCTTCTATGGCTCCCATGAGAAGCACTGTTGTAATGTCAAGCCCCAGAGGTAATGGTCTCAGTCTCAAAGTTGCATCTCTGTCATGGGTTCATCTCCAGGTGTGTGTGTGTGTGTGTGTGTGTGTGTGTGTGTGTGTGTGTGTGTGTGTGTGTGTGTTTCATGTCAGGATTTAGTGAGGCAGATTGGAGCTGTGTCTCTGTGAAGCCAGCTCCACTTGCTCAAGGAGAATATGTCTTGTTTATGCTGCAGGCAAAACAACTATTTTTTTTTTCAACCTCAGGTCCATTGTGGAAATGAGCCATCTGTGGCCACCCTGGTGTGTTCCCAGCCTAATAGCACCTTCAGTATCCAACGCCTGGGCTTTTCCAGGCATCTCTGACAGCTGCTGAATTCATATCTTTTCTAGATGTAAAACCTGTTAAAGGCTGTGTGTTGAGAAATCTTGCCTGTTTATGGAGTGTGGGGAGCACAAAAAGAATTCCTAGGGATCCCTGTTAGGTTTGTAGAGTACCACCCAGAGGACAGATCCTCTGGCCACCACCAGGTTGTGGCAACAGTGTCCCCTGTCATCACTGCATCACCCCCTGAGAAAGGCAAAGGTCCTTCCAGCATTTTCTAAAGTGTGGCAGCACACGAGGACCTTTTATTTTACAGACAAAACAATGGATGAATTTTCAACTAAGTCATTCCTTACTCAGTGTGAATGGAAAACCCAGCAGTCAACTATCCTCCTGCTGGAGGAACAAGGATGTTCTTCCTGTTTGGGAGGAAGGGGCAGGATCTCACTGCCCTGCCCACCCACAGATGGGCACTGGGAGACACGAAGTGTGCAGCCTGCAGTCTCAGTCCCTCCTGGTGAGTGGAGGCAAGCGCTGACCCTCAGTGGGGTTATTTTTGAGTAGCCTGTCTGCACCGTCTTCTTCCTTACAAATGCTCCTTCTAAAGACCAACAAGGTTTGCACTAGCTGCTGCTGTATCAGGAAATAATCTGGAGCAAGTATGATGGCCAAACAGATTCATCCTATTTGTAGCCCCCAGTCCTTCCTGTCCTAGCCAGCCAGATATGCTGTTTCCCTGCTTACAAGCATATTTAGAATTTCGGATTTTGGCTGCTTTGCCTGTAGTGGAAGAAGGCTAGAAGTACCCTTTTTCTAGCTTTCCCAGACTCCTCAGAGTCACTCTGTACATCACTGAGAAGGAAAGAAGGATCATGGGCAGTTTGGATCCTCTCTCTTGGGGATGGCTAAAAAAGTCCATAAAGTGGCCTCAAATAAAACCTGAGTTGGCTTAACTAGCTAGACAATTGGAGCTACAGAATAAAAGTATCTTTGGCAGTCCACAGAAGTATCCCTTCTGGGCCTTCTTTGTTTAAACTTAATATTTCCTGTATTAAACCTTCTAAGTCATCATGGGGAGAGTTGAATGCTAAAGAATTCAGAATCAATTAAGACTCCACCAGGAAATCAGAACCTCTGTTAAGCTAGAAAATGCTCTGGGACGAATTGGTGTCACCTGATAATATTGCACCAGAGATGTATTGTAAAGCCAGATACTCAAGGCCAAATGTCTCTTCCCACAAAAGCTACAATCCCCTAACTGCACGAGGCATATCAGTGCTGGAAGAATAGAAACAATGAGTGATTAGACACACCTTCAATGGTGCCTCTCTTTGCTAATATTTGGAGCAAAGATTCTTCACCCATGTGAATGCTTGCCACACCCTCAGGAAAAGATTCTATATTGACAAGGAAAAGGCAGGACAGTCTGGCAGTGAGTTATGAATGTCTAAAAGCAGGGCTCGTTTTCTTTTCTCAAGTGCAATTCCAAGGTCAGTAGCTATAGACTAAACTGTAGGGTCTTGAAAAGTGAAAGTAGGGGAAATTCCCAGGGGCTGAACACGAGGGCAATGTCCGGAAACGCACTCACATACCCAGCTTTTGGGTACCAGAGAAACAGTTCTACCTTTACGTCAATGAATGAGCAGAACTGTGTAACTGTCACAGGAAGGAAACCACCCAGTGGGGTTCTAGCATGTCATAACCATGCTAAAAAGTAACAGCACAGTTTGGAAGGAGTCTCTTGGTCACAGGAAATTCCAAAAAGAAACATTTACTAAGGCAGGTAACACGATTCTGATTGTAGGAACACAGACCATGAGAAAATGCACTTTTATTTCAAAAAGGACAGCCAGCATCCTCACCCCACATTGGCTGGCAATTGTGGGTTTTGTGTTCTTTTATATAGGCTGTTTAAGCTGCAACTTTCAGGTAAGCACACACATGTTAGCTACTTTTTCACTGCCATGACTGATGACCTGCCAGACAACAGCATAAGGGAGGAGGGTTCCTTTCCCTCATGGTCCATCACAATGAGGAAGGCTTACTGCAGCAGGGTGTAAGGCAGCTGGTCACACTGTTTTTAGAGCAAGGAGAAGTAAACACTAGTGCTCAGCCAGCTTTCTCCTGTTATTCAGTCCTGGACCTGTATCCACTTAAGAGTGGGTCTCCCCTCTCCAGCTAAGTTTCTCTAGAAACTCCCCTGCAGACACACCCAGGGCTTGTTTCCTAGACGACTGTAAACCCAGACAAGTTGGCAAAGAAGACTATGATGGCATATTAGAACAAAGCATACGAGTATAGACGACCTCTTCAAGGTGGCAGCGGCTGGATGCTTGTCTGGGTTTCCTGTGCCTTTTGTAAGCCTGGATTGGGGATTTGGGGCAGGCAAGGGTCTGTCTTTTCCTTTCACAGACAGGCCTCCATTTCTGGTTCCCTCTTCTGGGAAAGACTGTTTAGTTTACATGAAGCCTTTCTGGCTTTGTCAATGAGGCAGCCATAGGAGCTAGAAGCAATTTTAGCAGGATATAGGTGTCTAATTCCATTGCCAAGCATGCCAAACTGTCTACATGGTCAGTTTTCCATGTGTTGGCTCAGAATGTACTCAGAGTTGACTGCAGAAATGCCCACCTCCTCTCAACACAGCATGCAAGCTGTTAGCAATCTTCTTTACATTACCTGAGGCCCACTCCATCACCCTTTCACTTAATATGATAGATTGCAGGACGTAATATAGAAAAATGTAGTGTGTGTGGCATATAAACTCACAGTGCATATCGGATTTAATATATAATGCACAGAAGCCGCTCTGTAATGCATAGTCAAAAAGACTGCAAGCTGCTGTATTGATGCTGTGCCCAGTTTGGGAGAAAAGGCAGGTTTCCTTTGCCAAAATATAGCAGAGTATTCAATTTCACATCCAGTATAGAGTATAAATAAAACATGGCCTATGGTAATACCAAACTGCATGAAGTGATTTCCCTGAGTACATAACGTACAGCACCCCAGTGTTTGCTTCAAGTTGAATTTCCCCACTTCTCTCGGATGGCTATAGGGACTACGTGACCTTCTCCAGCAAGAGTTTCCCACTTAACAGATTCCTGGCTCCACTGGGCCCCACTGGGTCTCATGCTAATGGACAGCCATTAACTGTCTTGGAGTCCCTGAGGCTTTTCAAACAGAGTTCCTGGATCTCTCCAGAGTCAGAAGTTGACAGGCAGCTGTCAGTCAATCAAAAACTTCTTAAGCTATATCCCGCAGTAAATAAAAGCCTTCAGTGTTCATAATAAGAGAAAAAACATATTGTGCCAACATGAATGAGATTTAATAAAAACATTAACCCAGGAGATGTAGTCCTAAAGTGTAGTCACCTGTACAGAAGTATCTACATGGTATACACCTCCTCTTATTGAGAGAAACTATTGGTTTGCTTTGCTTGGTAATTCTGGAAGTAGGGCCATTCTGCTTGCTGTTGTAACTGCCCTTCAAAATGGGCAGCTCTTAGCCAGAAAACACAATTGCTGTGAAAATATAAAAACTAGAGATCTGGAAGAAGCATATTACAGATAAACTTGAAGACACACACACTCACAGCACTGCTTTCAGGGAGTGGCCTTCTGATGGAAATGGCTTCTGCTTCTTTGTCAGGAGCCTATGTTGGGCCCAAAAGGGGGACCAACTTCAAGAGATGCACCCTACAGAGTCACTCACAGGACACAAGTTCAATGCAAAAGCAAGAGGATTTTATTCCAACATGTTGGGGTCTTTCTCTGAAAAGAGATAAACCCCCAAGTATCCAAAGCAAGCAGTTTTTATGTCTTTTTGGTCACTAAGCAGGAGTATGACAACGTATTGATTGGCTATAACACACATGAGTCATTTTCTGACTGCTTGGGAACTGAACTTACAGTTTTGCCCATGAGGGGTTTGGAATGGTATTTTGGTTTTTACACCTGCAAGGCCATGGGGCAGCTAGTGGTTTTTCCGGGAACAGAGTGACTTGTAACTTATTTTCAAAACTTGGGTGCTCTGGAGCAGGGTAACCCATAACAATTTTTAGAAACCAGACAGTTGTTGAAGATAATAACATTCCTTGGAAACTAGTAATAATAACAATTTCCAGAGACTGGTCATCATGACCAACCATTTCATGTGTTCTTTTTCCCAGAGCTGTGTGTATAGCCAGAGTGATTTTCAAATACATGATGGTGGGTATCAGGCTATGTTTGAGTTGGGGTCTTTCACTTTCTATTGCTTCTTTCTCCTGTAACAGCATGGTTGAGGCCTTAGATCTACTGCATAGGACCCACTGATGAAGACAGATGCTGTAGCTTGGTGTTTGAGGGGAAGAAAAGAGCAGTGCTTCATTGGGCCCTGCACAAGGATGGGACCTCTATTCTAAGAACTGATCCCGACAGACTGCAGCTTCCTTGTGAAGCCATGGTCGAGGGGGTCTTCTAAGTGAATATTGCCGTGACTCTTCAATGGAGGTGACTAGTACAACGTATTTCCTTCCTCAGGTCACAAGCATTTTGTCATTCCTGGCTCCCTCCACAGCATAGGAAGTAAATGTTGACCAGGAGAAAGGAGCTATGGGACTTTCCCTTCAGGTCCAAGACTTCCACCAACAGGGCAGATGAAGGACATTGTGGGTATCATTTGCTGGCTGATATTCTAACTTGTTGCTGACAACCCTGGCTGTCAGACATGCATCATAAGGTCATAGCCTTTGTGTGGCCAATCCTTCCATTTTAATCCTTCCCTGCGTTTGCATTTGCAAATGATTGGAGGCTCAGGGAATGCTTCCCAGCCTGTAGAAGGAATGTCGTCACACTGCCTACCCAGATTGTGCTCAATCGCTTCTCTGTCTTCAACAGAATTATTTGTTATTATTTAATGTGTTTCTCTGTATGTACTCACACATGCCACGGCGTCATGTGGAGGTCAGAAACAACTTTTGAGAGCAGAATCCCTCCTATCATAGACCCTGGGGATTAAATTCAGGTCTTAGCAGCCAGCTCCTGCACCTGCTGAGCCAGATCACTACCTTTAGTTTCCTCTAATATAGCATAGAGGGTTTTACACATTTACATAATCTATTTTGATTGTGATCACCCATGCTATGGTCTCATATACCTCTTACTCATCACTGTTCCCATATATTTTTCCCCCTTCTTCTCAGCTGGCCCCTCAAGTACTTCTGGGTCTTTTTTTTTTATGACCCATTGACTTATTGAGTTTAATTAGGTTTGCTTGCATGAGCATGGGGGCAGAGTAACTAATGGAGTGTGGACAATGTACCAGTGGCTACATCACTAAGGAAAATGACTCTTTCCCCAGCAGCCATCAACTGCCAACAGCTTCTCAGTTAGGGTTGGGGTCCCATGAGTCCCTCCCCAACCTTGATAGATATGCTGACCATGGAAGGATGGAATTGTATATATTTTGGTTTTTTCAAGACAGGTTTTCTCTGTTTTGCTTTGCAAGTTGTCCTGGAACTCACTCTCTAGACCAGGCTGACCTCAAACTCAGAGATCCCCTGCCTTTGCCTCCCATGTGCTAGGATTAAAGGCAGAATTGTGTATTTGTCATTATATATATATATATATATATATATATATATATATGTATGTATATATATATGTATGTGTGTATACAAAAATGTGTGTATATACACGTTATTAGACATATCCACATTTATTTTCTGTTTAATTTGGAAAACTTTAAAATACAGCTGCACAAGGAAAAATGGCATTCTCTAATGGAATTGGCAAAATCAAGGAATTAATTCTGGGCCTGGTGATGTAGGCCTGCCATCTCACCTGCTAGGGAGGCTAAGGCAGGAGGATTGAAAGTCAAATGCCTGCACAGGGTGTAGAATGAATTCTATAAACTTGAAGTTCATCCAGGAAACTTAGTGAGCTCCTGTCTCAAAAATGAAGCAAAAAATAAAACAAGTAATTTCTACTATGCGAAGGATGACTTTTTAGGCAAATGAAAGATACTTTGCTCTGATCACCTAGACTAAACAGTTACAGCAGCCAGGCCCTGTGGAGTTTTTCCAGTTGTGATAAAAATATCATTGCACTGAAAAAGAAGTAAACTCTGAAACAGGTATGGCCATTATGCTCCTTTAAAAACAGTTTATTTTTTATTGTTAGTTTTTTTTTTTTTGAAGATTTTACTGTGTGTGTGTGTGTGTGTGTGTGTGTGTGTGTGTGTGTGTGTGTGGTGTGTCTGTGTTTGCCACACATGTACAGGTGTCTGGAGGCTAGAAGAAGGCATCAGATCCTCCTGAGTTGGAGTTCCAGCTGGTCTTAAACTCTGCTGTGGGTGCTGGGAACAGAACCTGAGAAGCCTCTGGCACAGCAGTAAGTGCTCTTAACTGTTGAACCATCTTTCTGGCTCTTTGTTTCTGTTTGTTTTGTTTTGAGATAGGATCCCACTCTGCAGCCCAGGCTAGCCTGAAAACTCCCGCCAATGCACCCTGCTGCACCTTCCTAAATGCTGGAATTACAAAGGTGAGTCAACACATCTGGTTCTCACCTTATCTTTTATGACTGTCACTTTTGTAAACTGTCCTTTGACTTGGGCTTTTTTCATTGCTTCTCCATAAGTCAAATGCCTCTCCAATGACATTTTCCAAGGGACAGTTTTGAAAGAAACTGTCCATTTTTTCTTAGAGCATAATATTGTCAGAGTCAATACAGAAGACCAGGGCTCCAGAGGGTGAGCCGATGGGGCCACCATATTAGCTAGAAATAGTCACCTGTGGAATTAGGTCTGAGAAAGTTCCTGCTGTACTCTCTCCCACCCTCAAAGTGGTGTGTGATGCTCAGAATCCTGCCAAGACAAGAGGCAATAAAGAGACAGCTCCTGTGTGTGCACACCTGAACTTGGGATTAGTGGGAAATGCATAACTCACAGATGAGGGCCAATGCTGGTGTGTTTTGTTACTTATATCACCTTTTATTATCTTCAGACTGAAAAGTTAATAACCCAGTGTGTAATCATGCCATTATCAGTTTACTTTGTAGTAAAGCCCGTTCAAATGATGATTACATATGTTAATGAGTATCGTTATAGTGCACTACACAGTACATTACCTTCAATAAATATAATTGTTTATGTGCTTTAATGAGGGGGTATAATGCTCCAAAAGTAATGGTATTGACTGAATGGTGATTTATTGCTGGAAAACTTTGCCATTAGGAAAGGAAATCTTACAAAACCTTTTATGTTTACCTAACTTTCATTCGCCCCCTAAAAGCTGCCACTCATGTCTCCCTCCCCCCGGTTTCAAGAAGAAAATAGCTCCAAGAGGCTTCCACCGAGTTCCTTGTCAATGCTTTCCTCGACCTGAAGAAACAGGAGGTGGTTCGTTGAAAGGCTTAATGAAGATCATTATGTTTACCCCTAGTAAGGTTTAATGCATTATCTGGCAACCAAACTGATAACCACGTCAGAATTTTGGCTTCAAATCAAATAACAAGGAACGAAAACATTGCTTGTTAAACTACACTCTAGGAATGGAAAATAAGGCCCAAGACGATATTTGGCCCAGGGTCCCGTATCAGGCCAGGAAGGAACAGCATGATTAAGTTGTCTGTGATTACACAGACCTGGAGACCAAAAGAGGGGTGGCTGGACCCCATATTGTTCATTCTACTTCCAACAGTTTCTTTCCCCTTTTCTCTGGAACTTTTCCATGAGGAGTCATTTAGTATTCTCTTGACAATGAAACTAAAAACTCCTTGCAATGGATAAATTCAAAAAACTTGATTATTGTGTGGTGGCAGTTGGTTTTAAATTTTCATATGTTGAAATGCTAAAATCAAAGGCTTCAGTCTCCAAAAAGGCAGTCTAGTGCCACATCTTGGCTTTTGCTGTCTTTGTGTGTCCAAGCAACTGACAGCTGGCATCTGATCTCCTCAGCAAAGATTTTTGTTATGGTACTGAGGAGTCCTGACTAATGTGTACAAACTAGAAGTTGCTGCTTGTGGGCTCAACCCCAAGCAAACCCACTTATGCTAGTTACCACCATAATTCCTTCCTTTCCACCCAAGGAAGGGCCTCTCATTTGGAGAGGTGTCTGTTCTCTGAGTTCTGCATATTATTCAGTGGACCCCCACCCATCTCCTCACAACTGAAAGTACCTGAAAGTAACTGGGTGTAGTCACTAACCATCCTTCAGCCTCCGGTGATGTGAACCTGATCCCAATGAAAAGCAAGCTTGCTGGAACAATTTTCCCAGAAGCCAGAAATCAACAGAAATTGAATTCTGTCACCTTTACTTACAATTTTTCATATGAAGTCCTCTCTCTCTCTCTCTCTCTCTCTCTCTCTCTCTCTCTCTCTCTCTCTCTCTCTCCTCACTCTCTCTCCCTCCCACCTCCCACAATATAGTGACTGAAAGGATTCCAGGAGTCTTTATGAATAAATAAAACCTCAAAACTTAAAGCAGATTAATTCATCTAGACATTGTAAATGCCCAGTAGAAAAGACAACAGGGGATCACGCTGCCATCTTAAAAGAACTTTTGAACAATAGCAGTTTCTTAAAGCAGATTCCCTGGTTGAAAAGGTAGTCACTTGAGAAACTTTCCAAGCATTACAATGGTGTTCCGAATAGTTTGAAAGTCCGTTGTTTGGGGGGGAAAATGACATTGAAATGCAATTTGTGGTAAGATCTAATTAATTTTTTTGCTCCTAAGAATAATTTATTATTTACACTTCTTATTATATATGTATTTTAGCTTCATTAGTCTGCAATGCTGGAAAAAATTATACCTTCAAGTCCTATTTATCAAATTAATGGTGCAATTTCATAGTGACACATTCCACATTCATTAAGCCAAGTACAGTAAAAATGCATTTAAATTAGATTAGTGTGATGTAATAAAGATTCCAATGGAGAGGTGATATTGGAGGGATTCCGTTAGTTTCCCTAACTGAAGGGAAACAACCAGATCCAATTGAAAGCAACTTGGAGAGAGTGCATCCAAACTGATGTGGGCAGTAGTTTTAGCAGAGAAATAAACACCCACAACTCATGCCTCTTTGATGGATCAGCTATTGCAGCACCGTCCAGTGATGACAGAGAAGCACCGTCCTCAAGCTTGGCCTTTAGACTTTGCTTAGCCAAAGATGCAAGTTTGTCCAAAGTTTCAGGGCAGTGACAGATCTGCCCATGACACAAATCGATAGCATACCCCTCCTCATTTGTTAGCTAATTGTCATGGGAAAGGACCCATGGAACCACCAGAAATGCTTTGCTAGGGAAAAGCAAATGTTGCATTCATTTTCCCACGGTGGGTTGGGTTCCTTGTCATGTTAAATGGAGTTGTGTGTTTGAGGCTGTTCCCCCTTCAATACACACAATACATAAGCTGAAGTAGGTCCCTTAGGAAATGTTTGTGGTGACATGGTTAGACAAGCTTTCAGTGGGCTCTGAAGTAGTCCTTTGTCCTGAATTTAACTCAGTAACTGATGTAAGTTAGCAGTTAATAAATATGTTTAAGCACTGAGCTGAACTCATGGAATCCAGTTGCAGAGAGGGAGGGGTAGTGAGCAAAGGGGTCAAGACCAGGCTGGAGAAACCCACAGAAACAGCTGACCTGAACAAGGGGGAGCTCATGGACCCCAGACTGATAGCTGGGAAACCAGTCTAAGACTGGCCTTCTTGGTGAGTGCTGGAAAACTCAGCGCCCTTTCTTATATAGCAAGTGCTTTATCAACTATTCCATCTTAAACCATTCTTTTCTTCATGATCTGTGACCCACAAATTGATTAATTTCTAAGCATTCTTGCACCTTTCTGTTTCCCTTTGTGTCAACACAAACCCACATACCTGTTCAAAGTAAGTATGGTGTCACAAGGAAGGGCACTATGGTAATCTCATTGTCTTCTTCAATCTTACAGGCAGTTTGCTCCCACAGTGCAGTAGGAAAATGATGTCCTAGCAAAGACTCTGGTAACTGAGCTCAGAGCAGCCTCTGTCTCTCTATGCACCTTCCTATGTGACACTTTTGTGGTAAAGGGTCTCTCTCTCTCTCTCTCTCTCTCTCTCTCTCTCTCTCTCTCTGTGTGTGTGTGTGTGTGTGTGTGTGTGTGTGTGTGTGTGTGTGTATAATAGGGGCTCACACAGACCAGACTGGCCTCAAACTCATTTTATAGTTAAGGATAACTCTTGATCCTGTCTCTGCCCCCCAAGTTTCAGGATTACAGGCCCAGGTTCCACTCAGTGTTACATCTTCTACTGTATGATTTGCTCAGGTTGTAGTCCTTGCTGAGACTAAGAACACAGGCTGTGAATATTTAATGTAAAGGGACCAAGGACTTGTTTCAGCCCTCTATTTACTTTGTTTAAAACAAAAACTTTAAAAAATGCATTAAAAGATAATGATTGATCGTGGATGGTTCACAGGTTCTGATGCCTGCCTGTGTCTATCAAGCCCTAGGTTGTAGTACTAGTTTATCTTTGTCATGAACATGATTTGGTCTGAGTGTGCTCCAGTAAGACACTGATGAATAGAAGACAAAGAAACTCAAAGAAAAACCAATAGTTGGAACTTCAGGGCCTGGAACCAGAGGTGATACTAGGAGAGAACTGCAGGAACCCCAGGTGCCCTTATTGCAGAGAAGGCCCGTGGCTTTACAGGAAGAAAGTCCCTCAGGGAAAATGAAGAAGTTGGTTTTCAGCTCAGCATGAAAGTTCTATTTCGGGTGTTGGTGGCACACAACTTTAATCCCAGCACTCGGGAGGCAGAGGCAGGCAGATCTCTGTGAGTTCAAGGCCAGCCTGGTCTACATAGCAAGCTCCAGGGTAGGCTCCAAAACAATAAAGAGAAACTCTGTGTTGAAAAAAAAGAAAGTTCTATTTCTTCCATTCTGGACCCTCTTGGTGCTGCTTCTTTATCTGTTGCCTGTTAGGATTTAAAAGTGAGAAGACTGAAGCTACCCTCCATCTCCCACAGCCTGTACTGCTCTCAGGACACCATCTCAGCAAAGACTGACAGAGTCCTCTACAAACCACAAAGATCTGGGTTGAGTTTAAATTTAATGTTCACAATATATTAAAAGTCTCTGTTGTAACTACTCCAACAAGGCACTATTTCTCTCAGTGGTTCTGGGCAAGACTGTTCCAGTAGCTTTGTCCCAATGAAATGTCAGAGCAGGTGCCTAAAATAACTGACACATTAACTTCCAGCATTTTAAGATGGCTTCGCCTTGATACTAGATAAATAGTGACATCTCCCTGTTTCAGTTCTATCATCCCAACAAGGGCAGATGCTGCTCCTTCACCCTGTGCAATTTACTTCAGAGAAAACTGTTAAAATAATTCTGAAATATAAGTTAAAAATGCTAGAAAATGCCAATTAATGACACTATACGTCTATCAGAAGAAAAACATGGGTAGAAAAGATGAAGGATCACAAAACTATATCAAGAATACAAAGATAATCTAAAATATTTACAGCCAGAAGATAAAAATGTTTGAGGGGAAGAAAGACAAATAAATGAAAAACAATCAGGAAACACTTTCTTCTTAGAATATAAAGAGATAGAAGGATTACCAATCACCCTCTTGACCAACACACACAAAAGCTGGACAAGCTCCAAGTTCATAATTTTGTAAAATTCATGAGCAAGCTAAGGTCATTTGGAAACCAACTAGCCTCATAGCTAATGGGATTCAAAGACTTTCAGGAAAGATGGGAACTTGGCTTTTCTTTGAACCAAATGTAGGCAAACACAAATACCAAATTTCATCATGCTTATTAATAAATCAGTGGCGACTGAGGAGGACAGGCGTGGAGAGAAAGTGTGTAGCTTCTTCAGACAACAGATACAGACCACATCTGCTCCAACTTTCCTGTTGATAGAACAAAAATAGATTGGAGAAGCCCCAGAAAGCCATCCCTGTGGGATGTGACATGCGAAAGGAGAGCATCTGCTATGTGGTGGACATAGAGCAGAAGCCTTAAAGTAAAACGAGGGAGGCGAGGAACATCATGAGTGCTCTGTTTCCAACAGAAGAATGGAATATGAACTTCTCCCCCTGGAGAAGGAAAGGGTTTGGGCTGAGAACAGAGGGACAGGACACCGAGGAGGCCACACTCTTGGATGCCACATGCACAGCCTGCACAAGACTGCAGTTCAGTTAGCAATCAGAGAACAGTCCCCTTACCCACTATGTAGTCCCTCTTCATCGTCCGCTAGTCTATGTTCAGATTCACCTAGGAAACACACCTCCAGGTGTGCTGGTGAAGGCTTTTCCAGAGATAACTAGCTGAATCCACTTTGGGACTAGAATCTACATTGAATGAGGGTGGTGCTGTCCTACTGGCTGGGGCCCCAGACTAAATTAAAGCTGGCAAAGTCAGTAGAGACCAGCATTCCTCTTTCTGCTTCCTGGCCCACAGTGATGTAAGTAAGCGTCTCCATTGTGCTTTCCCACTGTGACTAAACCCTCTGACACTGTGAACCAAATAAACTCTTTCTCTCCAGCTATTTATTCTAGTTATCTTTGTCCATGGTGATGAAAAATTAAAACTAGTAAACCCCATCCACATGATTTGAGTAACATTGAATATTTTCAGGAGTTCTGGGAAAACCTAAGAGATCATCTCTGAAGAGCAAATAAAAGACTTAACACTGAGGATGGAACAGACAGTTTCAAACCCCTGAAAAAGGTACAAAGTGTAAGGAAATAAGTCGAAGGCTGTGCCTCTCTGAATGCAATCAAAGGCTCACTGAACACTATGACTAGTTCTATCCCTAAATATATCAACTTGGATTAACACTAAAAGCTTCATGGAAATAAAATGTGCTTGATTCCATTTTTAAATACTATTTACTTTACCTCAAAATGTATTGTCCTGTACAGTGGGCCAAGTTTTCAACGATAACTTTTGAGAGCTTTTACATATGGAGAAAAAGTTACCAACATACAAAGCAAACAATAGAAATGAGGTCAGATATATTATATAAAAGCTTAACTATGTGATAAGGAGTTTTAAGTAATTATAATCAATACTTAAAAGTCAGCAGGGAAAAGTGGGAAAAGTGACAGTAGAAAAATGTAAACTAAAAGGATTGGTAAAGTAGAAATGTGTGAAATATAGCAATATAGTACACAGATAAGGACTAGTTTGGTGGTTTTATTGGCAGAGTCACAGAGCCAAGAAGAAAACCAGCCAACAACAGAAATGTCTGAAAACAGAAATAATAAAAATAAAAAGTAGAAAAATTTCTAAAATTAAGGGTAGCCAGAAAGCCACAGACATGGAAACCTTAATGTATACATTTTGAAAAAAATTACTAGAGAACTAGGTCATATCTCAACTTAACAATACCAAAGAAAATTTTAAGATAGGGAGAAGACACACGAGGAAGGCTTAGAGAAGACCTTACAGCAGACTTCTTACAAAAATGTGCCTAAGCTGCCTGACAATGGAAAGCCATCTTTCAAGTCCTGAAAGTTGAAAGGACGGGAGGGGTGTGGAAAGGTGATGGGGGAGAGGCAGAAAGACAGTTTGAATTCGATGCTTGGGGAGGATCTTCCAAAAGTAAAGCAGAAATAAAGACATTTCCAAGAAAACAAACTGAAGAAATTAATTTCCAAAGGACCTACACTTTAAGAAGAAATAATAGAAATTCTGTGGGGAAAATAAATACAATTCCAGAAAGAATCTAAATTTACACAAGAAAATGAAAATTGCCAGAAATGAACAAGTACAGATGATAAAACACATCCTATCACTTTGAATTACTAAGCACTAAGCACATTAGTAGCACTAATACAATTTGTATAATGACATTATTTAAATACTTCATTATTTCTCATAATGTATTTTGTATTTTTAGCAAAATGATATTATCTTGGTGACAAAGAATTCAAAATATGTTTGCTATTTTAATGTTCATACACAAATGTGTACAATTTTTGAAAATAGGCTCTGATTTGATCAATTAAACACACAAGCTGTGAATCCTATAGCATCTTCTAGACATAGTGAAGTCAGAGAGAGTCATGAAAACAATTAGTTAAACATTATAAAGCAGAAAAAGAAAGATCAAATGTGTAGATCAGAAGCAGGTAACACTTTCAGATTCATATTCAAGTGAGCCAGTAATTACATTGTCTCAGTAGTCGAAACACAACAACTAAAACAGAGGTAGTCAGGCTGACTTAAAAAGTAAGATCCCAGAGGGCCTGGGCACTGGGACCAGGAGAGCAGGAGCATGGTGGGCCAGGCTACCAGGATGGAACATCATGAGCACAGTGGACCAGTCCACTGGGACACGAAGAACATGAGCATGGCTGCCCGGCAACAGCAGCAGCCTCCAGAAACTACCCAACCACGGGAACTTCAGCCTCAGTCAAGCCTGCACATAGAGGAGCAATCACCTGAGGCTCTATCCTGGCTGCACCAGGAGAGTTCAAAGGAGCCACAGCCCCCAACTACACCAATTGGAGGAAGAGAGACCCACTGAAGCACAGGCTCCACTTGTACTGATTGGAGGAAGAGATGGGTAGACAACAATATAAGAATACACACAACAACACAAAGGGCAATAAAGCACTGCAAGAAACCAGAGGTTCTACAACACCAAGACATGAACATCCCAACCTTGATGAAGCAGAAGAAAACAACCTTAAAAATGACTTTATGAAGATAATTGAGGCCCTTAAAGAGGAAATGAAAAAATTCCCTTAAAGAAATGGAGGAAAAGGCAAACAAAAAAAAAAATGGAAGTAATCAACAAATCCCATAAAAGAACCAAGAAAAAGCAATCAAACAGGTGAAGGAAATTGTTTAAGACTTAAAACCTGAACTAGAGACAATAAAGAAAACAGAAACTGAGGGAAATCTGGAAATGGAAAATCTGGGGAAACAATCAGGAACTACAGATGTAAGAATAAACAACAGAATACATGAGATGGAAGAAAGAATCTCAGGTCTTGTAGGTAAGATAGAGGAAATAGATTCATTCATCGGTCAAAGAAAATGTTAAATCCAATAAATTCTTAACAGAAAATATCCAGGAAATCTGGGACACCATGAAAAGAGTGAACCTAATAATAATAAGGATAGAAAAAGGAAAATGAGTTCAGCTCAAAGACACAGAAATATATTCAACAAAATCATAGAAGAAAACTTTTCCAATCTAAAGAAGGGCATGCCTCTGAAAATGCAAGAAGCCTACAGAACAGCAAATAGATTGGACCCCAAAAAAGTTCCCTTGCCACATAATACTCAAAACACTAAACATACAGAATAAAGAAATAATATTAAGGGCTACAAAAGTAAAACGTCAAATAACATATAACAGCAGATCTATCAGAATTACACCCAGCTTCTCAATAGAAATAATGAAAGCCAGTTGGTCCTGGTCAGGCATTACACAGACAGTAAGTGAACATGGATGCCATCCCAGACTACTATACCCAGCAAAACATTTGTTCACCATAGACTGAGAAAACAAGATAGTCCATGACAAAACAAGATTTAAACAATACCTATCCACAAACCCAGCCCTACAGAAAGTACTAGAAGGAAACCTCCAACCCAGGTAAGTTAGCTACATCCACAACAACATGGGCAATAGATAATACCACACCAGCAAGTCCAAAAGAAGGGAAACACACACACAATACCACCACAAACAACAAAACCAAAACCAAAAGGAACTAGCAATCACTGGTCAATAATATCCATTATCGATGGACTCAATTCGCCTATAAAAAGACACAGGTTAACAGATTAGATACAAAAACAGAATCCATCCTTCTGCTGTATACAAGAAGCACATCTCAACCTCAAAGACAGACATTAACTCAGGGTAAAGGGTTTGGAAAAGATTTTCCAATCAAATGGACCTAAGAAACAAGCTGGTGTAGCTATCCTAATATCTAACAAAATAGACTGCAAACTAAAATTAGTTGATAGATGAAGATGGTCATTTCATCTTCACCACAGAAAAAATCCATCAAGATGAACTCTCAATTCTGAACATCTGTGCCCCAAATACAAGGACACCCTCATTTGTAAAAGAAACATTACTAAAGCTTTACTAAAACACACACCAAACCCCACACATCAATAGTGGGAGACTTAAACACCCCAGTCTCACCACTAGACCGGTCTGTCAGACAGAAAATTAACAGAGAAATAAAGGAACTAACAAATGTCATTATTCAAATGGGCTTAACAGACACCTGTAGAACATTCCACCCGCAAACAAAAGAATATAACTTCTCGGCACCTCATGATCCCTATCTAAAATTGACCATATACTTGGTAACAAAGCAAACCTCAACAGATACAAAAATTTGGAATAACCCCCCTGTATCTTATTGGATCATCATGGCTTTAAGTTAGAATTCAACAACACTAATTGCAGAAAGCCCACAAACTCACGGAAATTGAACAATGCACAACTGAATCAACCCTGGGTCAAGGAAGAAATAAAGAAAGAAATTAAAATAAAATAAAGGAATTAAAATTCAGTAAAAATGATTACATAACATACCCAAACTTATGGGACACAATGAAATCAGTGCTAAGAGGAAAGTACATAGCACTAAATGCCACTAAAAGATACTGAAAAAAATCCCACACTAGTCAATTAACAGAATACCTGAAAGCTCTAGAACAAAAAGAAACAAACCCAGAATGAATAGACAACAGAAAATAATCAAGTTGAGGCCTGAAATAAAAAAATAGAAACAAAGAAAACAACACAAAGAATCAAATCAACAAAATAGACAAATCTTTATCCAAACTAACCAAAAGGCAGAGAGAAAATATCCAAATTCACAAAATTAGAAATGAAAAAGGGGACATAACAACAGACACCAAGGAAATCCAGAGAATCAAAAACCTGTACGTGACAAAATTGAAAAACTTAAGGGAAATGGATAAATTTTGAATAAGTAAAACATACCAAAATTAAATCAAGACCAGATAAAAAAATTAAATAGACCTATAATTCCTATGGAAACACAAAGTCATCAAAAGCACTCCCCCCAAAAAGCCCAGAATTCTACCACAACTTCAAAGAAGAACTAATACCAATACTTCTCAAATTGTTCCACACAAACAATAGCAACAGAAGGAACATTGCCAAACTCTTTTTATGAGGATACAGTTACCCTGATACACAAACCACACAGACACAACTAAGACAGAGAATTACAGACTAATCTCCTTCCTGAAAATTGATGCAAAAATCCAGGATAGTCAAAACAATCCTATACAATAAAGGAACTTCTGGAGGCATCACTATACCTGACTTCAAACTCTGCTATAGAGCTATAGTAATGAAAACAGTTTGGTATTGTTATAAAAATAGATGGACCAATGGAAATGATTTGAAGACCCTGATATCAACCCACACACCTATGAACACCTGATTCTTGACAAAGAAGCTAAAATTATAAAATAGGAAAAAGAAAGCATCTTCAACAAATGGTACTGGCATAACTGGATTTCAACGTGTGGAAGAAAACAAATAGATGCCTATCTATTGCCATGCACAAAACTCAAGTCCAAGTGGATCAAAGACCTCAACATAAATCTAGTTACACTGAACCTGATAGAAAAGAAAAGGGGAAGTAGCCTTGAACACATAGGCACAGGAGACCACTTCCTGAATAGAACACCAATAGCACAGATACTGAGACCTACAATTAATAAATGGGACCTCCTGAAACTGAGAAGCTTTTGTAAGGCAAAGGACACAGTCAACAAAATAAAATGGCAGCCCACAGAATGGGAAAAGATCTTTACCAACTCCACATCTGACAGGGGACTGATCTCCAAAATATACAAAGAACTCAAGAAGCTAGTCTCCACAACACCAAAATAATCCAATAAAAAATGGGGTACACATCTGAACAGAGAAGTCTCAAAAGAGGAATATCAAATGGCAGAAAGACACTTAAAATGCTCAACATCCTTAGTCATCAGAGAAATTTAAATCAAAACAATTCTGAAACACCATCTTACACCTTTAAGAATGGCTAGAATCAAAAACACCAATGACAAACTATGCTGAAGAGGATATGGGGAAAGGGGAACAGTCTTCCTTTGCTGGAGGGAATGCAAACTTGTATAGCCACTTTGTTAATCAGTTTGGCAGTGTTTAAGAAAATTGGGAATCAATTTACCTGAAGACCCAGCAATACTACTTCTAAGCATATTCCCAAAGGATGCACACTCACACCACAAGGACATTTGCTCAACTATGTTCATAGCAGCATTATTTATAATAGCCAGAACCTGGAACAACCTGAATGCCCCGCAATCAAAGAGTAGTGCATTTACACAGTGGAGTACTACTCAGCAGAAAACAAAATAAAACAAAACAGAATGCCATTTTGAAATTTGCAGGCAAATCAACTGAACTAGAGAAGGCCATATTGAGTGAGGGAACCCAGATTCAGAAAGGCAAATATAATATGTTCTCATTCATCAGTGTATATTAGATAAAAGTGAAAGAATAATCAACCTACAGTCTACAACCACAGAGAACCTAGGTACCAAAAAGGACCCTAAGAGAGACACACATGGATCTGCCTAGGAAGGGGAAAAAGACAAGATGTCTGAGTAAATTGCAGGTATCAAGGGCAGGAGGATGTGGGACAGTAGAGCAAAGGAGGGAAGGAGAGTGGGGGAAAATGTATAGCTCAATAAAAAAGTAAGATCCAATTAGATTCACATGCAAGAAATTTACCTTAAAGATGAGATACATTGATGGTTAAAGGATGAAAGACCACAAAACAATCCCATTCCAAGCCTATCAGAGGAAAGATGAAGATGCTAATTAGTATCAACAGAAATAGTGGTATCAGGAAAAGTCTCCAATAATGCCTGAAATCTTAAAGGTATACTCACCTCATACACAAGGAAGTATGCAAGAAATAAAAACTGATACAAAAGTAAAAATAAGTTCACAATTTCTGGAATTCTTCCTCCATAATTGATAAAGTTGGGACAGAAAAAAATGGGAGCAGGGAGAAAATACATGTTATGAAGAAGAAGGCTTAGACAGTACAAATAACATAAATATATTAAACTAATTGCTATTTATTGATTACATCACCACCAACGAAAATATTCCCATTTACTACAGCCCACATGAACATTTGCCAAGGTAGACTACATTTGAGGCAAAACCCCAGAGGAAAACAATATAAGAACAGAAGTCATACAAACTGAGTTTTGTAATCAAAACTAAACTAAATTATAAGCTGATAATAAAATATTATAAAATGTAGAAATATTTAAAAATTAAGCAACACTGGTCAAAGTAGACTTAATGGTCAATGCAATATTTATATGTGATTGAACAAAACTAAAGTGCAACATATTAAAGTTTATTAACTATAATTAAAGCTGTATTTAGATAATAATAGTTTTAACTGCTATTGAAATAAGAAAAATTTGAAATCTGCCAATTTTTGGAAAAGATGTAACAGAATTCAATTGGAGAAGGACAGCCTTTTATAATAAATTTCACACAACCTGCAAAAATTGAGTCTTCACTCACTCTCACACTTTATCTAAAAATAGCAAAATTAGTCATATTCTTTAAAAAATTATTCAATTTTTCCTCCCTCTCTATATATTATAATATATAATGAAATCATTGTTAATTTTGTTCAAACAAGTTCTTAGAAAAGATGCCAAAAGCTTGATCCAGAAAAGAAAATGAATAAATCAAACTTTATCAGAGATACAAATGAATGACTGGGGCAGTGGTCAAGTGCTTGTTGTGCATGAAGACCTGGGTTCAGATCCCAGCAGTCACATGACAAGCAATTCAGAGTTCTGTGTAGACAACTTCAGTACTAGCAATGGTGGGAGAAATGGCAGATACGGTGGATTCCTGGGGCCCTCTTGCCAATCTAGTAAATGATCTCCTGGTTCAGAAAGCAAGCTTGCCTCCAAATATAAGATAGAGAGTCTGAGGTAGACATATGATGCAGGAGCCTGAACTCCATCCCCCAAGTACACAACAGGTGCACACACGTTAAAATTATCACACTACAAAGAGCAATGTTAAGAAAATTAAAAATACCCAATAGATTTACTTTTATTTATTTTTTGGGGGCGTTTTTTGAGACAGGGTTTCTCTGTGGCTTTGGAGGCTGTCCTGGAACTAGCTCTCGTAGACCAGGCTGGTCTGGAACTCACAGAGATCCGCCTGCCTCTGCCTCCCGAGTGCTGGGATTAAAGGTGTGCGCCACCACCACCAAGCTAGATTTATTTTTGTATAGATCACGCATCTTCTAAATCCAAACTATCCTTTTTAAAAATCTTAAAACTCAAGAAGACAAGCAACCAATAAAAACTGGTGAAATATTTGAATGTCTCTGGCTCTGAAAACATATGCAGGTGGGGAAAAAGAAAATCTCAGTATTGTTCAACTGCTAAAGTAAGCCAAATTAAAAGCACAGTGAATTACCACAGCATGTCTATGAGCATGGTAAACAAATGACACAAAGTCCCAGATGCATATGCCAAGTGCGGGCAGGGGTGACGGAAGCTAGAACCCTCTTATTATTATGAAGGCAAAGGTGGAGTGGGCAGTTTGGAAATAAATTGGCATTTTATTATAAAATAAAATGTGCACATACACACTTTGTGATGTGGAATGCCATGTCTAGGTATTTACCCATGAGCAATGATCATTTATGACATCATAAAAACCTATTGAAACGTTTACAGCAAGCCTCTTCATAGTCAATCAGAATTGGGAAGACAATCTAGCTGTTCTCCACCTGGTGAGTGGACAGTGATCAGTTCAAACAGTGGACTGTTATTCCTTGGCTAACAAAAATGATGGGCTATTGACGAATGCAACAGCATTGATAAATCTCAAATTTGTCACATGAGTGATAGCCAGATGTAAATGTCTAGATTACATATATACCATTCATCTGACATTTGGGAATGGATGGGGAGAGAGACAGAGAGAAAACTAGAAGATTCAAGATTGGGCTAGAAGTTGGTGCTTCCCATAAAAGAACAGTGCTTACTTTACAGGTAAAGCCTCACAACTCAGTTCTCAAAGAATCTGACATCCCTTACAAACCCTCCTGAACGGGGTTTTCCAAATTCTGTTCATTCTCATTGGTCATTGATTGACTAATGTTCTACAACTAATGTATGCATCGGATTTCTTTGGGGGGGGGATTTTGTGTTGGGAAACCAGTATACGGTTGAAATTGCTTGTAGATATTCCAGCTAGAACCCCAAAGCCACTTCAGGCTTACATCACATGAAAACAATGAATACATGTAGTTAGTCAAAAAACTGAGGGAGAATGTGACTGGAGATGCCATCTGAGTGATTCCTCCAATTCTTGTCCCTGCTGGGCTGGGATTGCTCTTTAGTTTCTGTATGAAAATTGTTTCCCTAACTTTGAAAGTACTTCTTGGCTGGAAGGGAATGTAATCAGAAGAATCTTGAATAAAACAGCATATTCTGAGAGAGATGTCAGTACTCAAAGGAGAAGTTGGTGGTTACTGAGTGGTAAAATAATTTGTCAGCCATGATTAGGAACAGTTGGCAATTTTCCTCCAGGACAATGACTTGTGTGTCATAGCAATGAAAAAGTCGTAATAAGATCACTTTATTGCAGCCAATGTACCACTCACATTTATATTTAAATGGTTTTGCTAAAGTGAATGCTGCATAGAGATTGTGTGTGTGTGTGTGTGTGTGTGTGTGTGTGTGTGTGTGTGTGTGTGTGTGAGTGTGCAGGGCATACCCTGTCTGATGGCAATGCTGCTGAAACAAATGGTCCAGAGAGGGTAAAGTTCACCTCAGTGAAAAGTTAGCATTGTCCCAAGTTCCATTTCAGTTCATTTCCTTCTCTTCATCCTCCTCTTCTAATTTTTTTGAGGCATCAACTCACAACGCACAAGCTTGCCTTGGACCATCCTCCTCCCTGAGGATAACCTTGAACTTCCTGATCTTCCTCTGGCCTGAGCCACCACACCGTATTTCAGGTTCTCATTTCTTATCTCTAGCCTGACAGTTGAACACTGTTGGTTTGGACTTCTACAATTTTTTTCACTTATGCCTTCACACTGTCCCACCTTAGTCCTTCTCAGCTGCAATGACAACACCATAAACTATGTGCTTCCTGACAACAGAAATTCATTTTCCCACAATTCTGGAAGCTGGGGAGTTAAAAATGATGATGGCAGCAGATTTGATATCCAATGAGGTCTATTTCCTGGTTCATAGGTGTTAGTATTAAGGCATCTGTATTAGCCTGTCCCTGGGGTTTGGGCAGGATATGTCCTCAGCTACAGTCACCAAGAGCACCATCTGTGCACATTCACTATGTTCCCTTTTCAAAGGGTCCTGCCTATCTCCCATCTCTCTCTCTCTCTCTCTCTCTCTCTCTCTCTCTCTCTCTCTCTCTCTGTTTCTTTCTTCTTTTCCTTGTTCAAAAGGAATTGTCCTCTCGTGTGGCAGAAGGTCTCTTCCATAAGGTCACAGCCTCATTCTTGAGTCCTGTGCCAGAGGCCCTGACTCCTAATTCTTCCACTAGTAATGAGGATTCAGCATCAACATAGGAATTTGGGAGAAAGATAAATGGGGTACAGCATGTGCCAAATCCCTTAATTAACACCACTTCTTCTATTTCTTCTAGAACAAAATCAAAAAGAGGGAAGTGGAATTTGAAGGGGAATGAAGATGCAGCTTTTCTCTCATTGTAAAAGCAGAGATAAAAACAGCCACTCCACATAATGTAAATAGTCACTTGGAAGGAAATATAAAATACTCACCTGGGAGCACAGGAGGGGTTGGGTTTGTAATGTTCTGGGTGTGTTCAGTGGCATGGTCAGCCATAAATAATACACTAACATTTCAAGGCATGCTCATGTGCATGCCTGTTCTGTTAGCATGTAGGTGAGTGTGTAGAGCAGAGGGGGGAGAGATGAACATGATTCAGATGTTTATGTTGGGAAAATACTTTTGTATTCATATAGTTATAGGGTATCTATTATGTGCAGTAGTACTGAATAAAATGTACTCCGTGGCCTTGAGGAGTGTACACTCTGACAAAGAAAACAGACACAAAATTAATTAAGAGATAACTAGCAGGGCATTGGCCAAATAAGCAAATAACTCTGGGAATTTTGGAGAAGCCATTTATTGTCCTAATGGGAATGAGAGGTGAACAGTATTCCAGAGATTTCTGTCTTGGTCAGCCTTCAAAGACAAAAGTAGAGCAGAGACCCTCTAGACAGCTGAGACAGCTCAGCCATGCTGTGGTAGGGATCTGGCTGCTCATAGGAGGGCCTATGTGGATCTCTGTTCTGCTTTGGTTGTCAGGAGGTAGGAAGGATTGAGTAAGGAGGTCAGATCCAAAAGGAACAATGGAGCAGGGGTGCTACAAGGATCAAAAAGGAAGCCAATTAAAAGAAAAGAAAAACAAAAAGCAGAAAGCTACTATCCTTAGCCACCCCCCCCCCCCGTGTATTTCTTTTTGACATCATGGACAAAGCCAGACATGCTAAGACATATTTTCTTAAATATAAACTTTGTTATTTTTAAATGATAAGTGCATGTGTGTGCCTGTGTGGGTATGTGCACATGAATACAGGTAAGGAAGTGGGATTCCCTAGAGGTCAAGCTACAGGCAGTTGAGAGCTGCCTGGTATAGGTGATGGGAACTGAATGCAAGCCCTCTGTGAGAACAGACTATGTTGTTAGCCACCGGTGGTCCCACAGGACACTGTCCTGAAGTCCAAGGATGACAAGTGCTTTCTCTGAACTTGCGGTGCCGGAGTAGTCTTTGTACCACTGTCTGCTTCCTATCATTGGTTCCTACTGTTGGGGAGGCACCAAGGATAGGAGGTAACCACCTTCCCTGCTTCTTTCACAGATGCATCCCAGTGACTGGGGAAAGAAAGGGGTGATAGGATGCTCACCTAACGTGGATAATGGAGTGGCTGAGCTGCTGAGCAGGAAGGAGTTTGTGTCTGGGTAGAGAACAGTGAACACAAGTCACATGTTAAGGTTGAACGCGGTGGAAAGGGAGACTGAAGACTCACCCTTGCTGCTGAGCCACTAACAGAAGGGAAAGCTAATGTAAGCAGAGCCCATGCAATGTCTGCAGCATTGAAAATGACAGAAAATGACATTGGAAAGAACTTGGCCATGACTCAATATCAACATTTTTTACTGATTCTTTGGAAAGTTCCCATCATGTACCCTAAACCCATTCATTTTCCCGTCCTTTTATGCCCACCCTCCTCCACCCTTGTAAGCCAACCACCCTCATTTAAAAGAAAAATCACTTTGGTCCTCTGTCTTTCTGCTGCTCCATCACATATTCATTCGTTGTGGTGGCCTTGGGAGCTTCAGCGTGTCACGAAGTATATACACCCTCTTCAGAACAGTTTTACTTACAAATGTTCATTGCAATGAGTCAAGTGATCTACCACAGAGCCACCTCCCAGCTCTGTTTCAACTTTATTTTGAGGCAGTGTCTCACTAAATTGCCTAGGCTGAGCTTGAACTCTGTGTGAAGTTGAAGCAGATCTTGAACTTTCTGTACATATTCCTCAGACCCTGCATATGGAGAACTACAGATCTAAACCACCATGTCTAGCCAACATACTTGATAACTGCTAAGCTGTATCATGACCATGTATGTGTGTACATGCCTGTGGGGGTCATGGGTGCATTCTTGTGTGTGTGTGTGTGTGTGTGTGTGTGTGTGTGTGTGTGTGTGTGCGCGCGCGCGTGCGTGCGTGTGTGCATGTGGCTGACACACTAGTGTCTTCAAGTGATAATCAGTAACACTTAGAGACATAGACCTTTGCCACCAGAACCATCAAACGACAGATAAACTGGTGGGTGCCAAAGAGACTCCAAGACATCAAGATACAGGTGCAGGTGTCACTTGTGTGGTCTTCAGAATTCTTTCTAGAGGTATTTGAGAGTGCTAAGGTCTCTGCCGTGAGAAAAAAAATCCAGCAAATAGTGATTTATGACCATGGTTGTGTCTCCAATTTTTTTTATGTTTTATAAATTTTATTTAAATAAGAAACAATTTTATTTTACATATCAATCCCAGTTCCCTCTCCCTCCCATCCTCCCATGTCCCCCACCAACCCCCCATTCCATCCCCGATCCATTCCCCAGGGAGGGTGAAGCCTTCCATGACAAAACATCAAAGTCTGTCAAGTCATTTGGGGCAGGGCCTAAGCTGTGTATCTAGGCTAAGAGAGTATCCCTCTATGGGAAATGGGCCCCCAAAGTCCATTCATGCACTAGGGATACATCCTGGTTCCACTGCCAGAGGCCCCATAGACTGCCCAGTGCTCCTAGCTGACACCCACATTCAGGGAGCCTGGTTTGGTCCTATGCTGGTTTCCCAACAGCCTTTTAAGTTAAAGAAATTTAAGACTAGCTCCAAGTCAGAGAAGGGAGACTGGGATTCAGACTTGAGTTGGTGGAGCTGATAGCAGCAGAGCTGGAGCCCAAGTTCCTTACAATGGCCTTTGTTCCCTTATGATGTTTTTTACATTTGCTCATCCTGTTAGCATCATCAGTCACATGATATGAATAGATAAAACCTGGACAGTCACATTTGATGCCAAAGAACCCACTGACACCACGGAGTGGTTCCTCTGTTGCCACACACAGTGGGAATGCAATGGATTTTAAAGAATCTGTTCATGGTCAGCCCTGTCACATTGCTCAGCGCAGGTGCTGCAGCTCACTTACTCTCTTCAGGGAAGCAATAATCGAAGGAGACTTTGGGGAAGTTGATCCCAACATGGGTCAGTGAGCTTTAGCATCCAGCTTCCCTGTGCCTTGTGAGTCTGACCTTGTAGAGACAGAGAGAATTTCAAGTCACATATTTGTATAGCCAGCCAGATATGAGATAAAGGGTTTTTTTTATAGACAAGGGCATCAATATTATTGCTGGTAACTATAGATTTTTAAAATGGTTTTCAGAGTCAATAATACTCAGTTCAAGTGCTGCCGTGCCATAATGCTTTCTCTAAGCTGGACATTACCAGAAAGGAATAGGCCTTACTGGCTCCCAGTGTCTCTTCCCCTCTGCTCACATGGGCAGGCACTAGGCAGCATTAGGCTTGGAAAGGAAATCTGATCATCAGGCAGAAAAAAGGCCTCATCATTGTACTCACACATGCTTGCTTTCCTGGGACTTTGCCTTCCATCTTCCCTCAAAGATAAAAGAGCAAAGGAGTGTTTCCTTTGAACTCAGTTTTATGCAGGAAGGGCTTGGGAATTGAAAAGAGACAGGTGTACTGAGGATGGGTAGGGTGGTCTACCAGCTTTTGTAGGATGCCAAGAATGTTATAGACAGAATAAGGGAACTTGATTTCAGATCAAGGTCACAGACATCTGGAGATAACAGGACAGGCCAGCCCTCTTTTAAATGTTGATTGTGACAAGTTTGTTTTTAATATATCGTGAGGTGACCCATATAGACTAATGCAGTGCCTAGTCAGAACCCAGGTGATTTCTTCTAGAAGAAAAGGGAAGGATGAGAAGTAGCCAGGAACAAGAGTGGTGTTTGATTCATCAACTTTATGCCTACTTGAAGTCTGGAGTCTCCTGTTACGTGTATGCTAGAGGGGAGGGTAGCTACTGTATACCAGCACCTCCTAATGTATATAGTGGTAGAAGATGGCATGTGTCCCCCTAATTACGTGACTGTGAGATTGCAGGGTCCACCAAAGCTCAAGTTCACAGTGGTGGTGGGAGGGGGACAAAAGATGACGTCATTGAAATGGCTGATGGGAGTGCTGGCAGCAGGTGTCCCTGGCTCTTTTAGCTTGGGTGATCATCCTCTTCCTCTTTTCTGTTCAGACAATTATCCCTTGAGGTATTCACCCCCAAAATTACTGTTTCTTTTAAATTGTGATTATCCAAGAGCTAATTATTGGCTTTTGCACCATTGGTGGCTTTTTCTTGCCTCTCCGTGTCTCTCCTGCTGGTATCCATTTCCCTGTCATTAGCACTTCCACCAGAGACTAGGGACAAGCAGCAGAGAAGGCCAGGCTCCAATCAGCCCTGAAGATTGGCAGACGCTCCGTGTGCAGGTTCCTGGTTGGAAGGAATTAAAGTCTGAGGTTCACGGTGACACAAGCTCTACCATTCACAGAGATAACTGAGAGTGGTGGGGGTTTGCTCCATGTCAATTGTTTCCCTTCGTCATGCTGGTAGAGTGAGGTGAGTGTCATCCTTATCTGGCCAGTCCTGGGTATACTGGTGTCTCAGCTGTTGCCAGGCATAAGGTAACATTTGTACAGGTTCAGTTTATTTATAGACCCCATTTGAAGAACGAGGTTCTACACTCAAATCTACATGCACACCTTCTCTAGCCATCTGAACTCAGGTCTTTTAATATGGATGGTGGTTGTGTTTATGCCACCTCAGCATTCCTTTTGTTTCAGTCATGGAAACTGCGGTTGAGTTGTGGGGAAACAGAAATAATCTCCAAGTCCTTCTGGTTTGTGCGGTTCCAAACCTCAGCCCTTAGAAGTGGACTTGTGGGCATTGAAGAGTAAGAAAAACAATGAGAGACACGGGAGGGAGATGTACCTTAGAAAGGGATTTGTGGGCATCAAAGAGTAAGAAAAACTGAGAGACACGGGAGGGAGATGTAGGCATGCCTTCAGTAGACTGGAAGTCAGTTGATCTCAGAAGTGTCTGTGTGGTATTTTGGCAAAAGAACGTGAACTCCAAGCAAGACTCAGAAGAAGTCATGTTACCAGGCCTGGAAAGCTGTGTGCCCAAGGAAAGTGAAAATGAGAATTTAGGAGTAAGTTGTACACCCCAGCATGCAGAATTCCCACTTTATCTTTACATCTTGTCCTGAAAGGAACTGATTGTCAGGCTGATTGTCATACCATAATTTTCAAGTAATCTGTTTCCTATGCATTTCAGAGTAACTCACACTGTTGATAATTGTGTAAATAGCAGAGAATCTGTGATAGATACGGTTTTGAAGTATAGCATCAAGTATTTAATAGTATGTTGTGGCTTGAAGAGTAACTATCTCACAGATGCTCATGGTTGAAAGCTTGGTCGTCGGTGTTCAGTGGTTGAACTTCAGACTAAAACAGTAAGGTGTTGCATTCATGAACTGTTTAATCTACTCATGGCGTCACACTCTAGTGGGTTTGGAGAGAGAAGCTTTGTTAGAAAAGTGAGCTCCCTCTCTCTCTCTCTCTCTCTCTCTCTCTCTCTCTCTCTCTCTCTCTGTCTCTCTCTGCTTCCTGGCTGCTATGGAGTGAGTAGCATTCCCCATCACATGCTCTGTTATAATGGACTGAAACCATCCTGTAATCCTAGTACCCGGCAAACAAAGACTGGGTATCCCTGAGGCAAACTGGCTAGCTAGAATAGCTGAATTTGGTGAGCTTAAGGTCCCGGAAGACCCTTCCTCAATAAATATGGTGAAGAATGGTTGAAGAAGTCACCCAAGATCAAATGCTAGCATCTACATGCATGAATGCCCCACACATGCAAACCTGCACATGCATGCATGTACAAAAAGCCTGTAAGCATATGCACATATATATTTACATATATAAATGTATATGTATTTTCCCAAATTCTACTTTAGGAATGTTTACCATAATGTAATGAACATGAGCTCATTCAAAGATTTAATTAAATTAAAGGATGCTTATGAGGGTAACATTGTTAATCTAGTTTCCTTTTCTAAATGTTGCTTGGTGTGATATGATTTGGTTATAGTAAAATATACAAATCTTTGCTTATAGTAAAATATAAAAATCTTAAGCATGCAATTTTCTGAATTTCAAAAAATGTGCACATCTATGTAACTTACATGCTACAACATATATTTCTGCCATCCCAGAATATTCATTAATACGCCTTTCCACTCATCTTGTCCATAAGTAACAACTGTTCTGATTTCATCATCATAGCTTAGTTTTGCTTGTAAAAATATTATGTGATAGTATTAAATGTAGATTTTTAAAAATCTCATTCTTTTGGGTCTTGGGGCTAGGAAGGTAGCTCAATGGATTAAGTCCCTGCTGTGCAAACTTGAGCATCTGTACTCAGATCTCCAGAGCCCATGTGAAAATCTTGGTGTGATGGCAGACATCTGTAAACCTGCCCCGGGAAAGTGGAGACAGGAAGACTACTGGGCTTACTAGCCAGCTTGTCCAACCAATCAGAAGATGCTGGGTTCTGTAAAAAGCCTCCCTCAAAAAGTAAAAAGCAGGCAGAGAAGCTGTAGAGGGATGTACCTGACTTCAACCTCTGGAATACACACACACACGCACGCACGCACGCACGCACGCACGCACGCACGCACGCACGCACGCACGCACGCACACACACACACACACACACACGAATTCACGAACCAACACACATTCAGTTCTCTGTGAACCATGACTCTAAGCTGCCATAGGCTGATACCTCTAGGTCCGAAAGTCTAGGAAAGACAAAATCCAAATGCTGCCTCAGAAAAGAGGAAGTGACAGGATTCTATCCCAGACAGAAATAGCTCAGGTATCTTTGTCACCCCAAAGGAGAGAAAAGTAGAGAGAGGCATGTGGTGTGTGGCATCCTCCTTCCTTCTATGAGCTCACCATTCCAAATGTTGCATAATCAGAAATGATTCTACCTGGACCCAACATGAGCAGAGGCACCGTATTCTCTTGACTCAACATCAAGGCCAGACTACCTTGCATGTACAGAAAACCTTTTGTCAGCTCAACTTAGCCTATTTACCTCCAATTCAGCTCAATTCACCCCAATCTTTCCAAGCTTTAGAATCTAGGGAATCCTCAGAGCGGCATGGATGGGTGCTTGACCATTTGTCCTATCCAGCCTTTCCCTCACTCTGCCACTATCAGATTAAGGAGGTCTGCATGCCGCATAAAAAGCACAGGCCTCTGCTTCAATTTTTGCTTTCCCAAAACCTGCACAGAGTGAACACTAAATGACCTATCAATCACTGACAGTCATGGCTTATCACTGTGGCCATATAGGTAGTGTTTTCTTTATGTCCTTTCTGCTATTGGTCTTACAAAGGATTTTTCTTGAAGAGAAAGAAAGAAATCATACTGTGACTCCCCTTACTCCAATAAATGGCACAGGCTGAGAAAGCTCTGTGGGTCTCTTGTGCCTTCTCCCCCAACAGACAGAGCATGATGTACATTCACCCAAAGTCATCAAATAGAATGGATTTACCACAGGCAACAAAGAGGGTCTATGACCTGTATGCCACTGTGCTTACTTTCGGATACTGGGGAGTCAGTCCATTTTGTCAATGGTCTTGCTACAGCCCTGCTTCCAAGGCCACACCAGAGAGCAGGCAGCTTTTTGGTGCTGGAAGCATGCTTACAGATTCTGAGAGTGCTAACTCCCAGGGAGCATTTGAGCACGCTAAGTAGTTGGCTTAATGAAACTCCATCGAACACAATAGAAAAAGCAATATTTTTCTTTTGTTCTTTTTATCCATTTTCACATTTTAACAAATGTTACTTCCTGAAATGGATATTTAGACACATTCACTGCTGAAATATTCCATTATTACTCTGCATCCTATTAGCCAGCTTGCTTATTGTATTAATGCTCAGATCAGGGATCACTGCAAATGACATTTATTTGAGGAAATTAGGAGAGAACTCTTCAGAATTAAACAACGTAATCCGTGTTTCTGATTGCAATTTACTGTAGTCTGCATAGTTCCTAACTCCCTTGGCGGCCTGCATTCAATTCTGTCTGTGGCAGCTCTCTACCTAGGTAGTGGTGGTTGGCGGCAGTGGTGTGTGTGTGTGGGGGGGGGATATTTCAGAAACAAGAACTGACTCTAGCCATATGTCTCAGACATTCAATTCTTTATTCTGTTCTCGCTCCCTCGGGAAGTCCTGTGTCTTCCTTCCAGAGTGCTTGATTTTGTACAATGGTGTGTGGCAAGAGGTCACGCACAGGCGTTGGGAAGCCCCTTCCTTCCTCTTGCACACCAGGAACGAACTATTTCTACAAGCACTTTTCTGTGATTTCAGTTGAAATGTGTGGCTTTTGTTCTCACAGCATCCCTCTTCCTTACACCTCTATTCTCCTTTTTTTCCTTCTCCAGGAGGAGTGAGCAGAGAATCCAGCCAATAAGACACTATGGTACATTGTTTCTATACAAGTGAGTGATGCAGCCATGAGCTAAATATTATCTAGTTTTAAATTGTTTCTATGTGTGTATGACACCCAGGACTTTTAGGCAACCAAATGAGTTCTTCTGTTTCTATTCCCAACTGTTTTCCTACATGTCCACATTCAGTTTTCACCTTCCAAGGACTACCCTTCACAGGCTAGCAAGGTTAAATGACCTAAAAAAAGTAGGGTCTAGAGTATATAACAAGGCAAGAGTAGGAGGCTCACAAAGCAGATTCTAGAACAGCCCATCCTCTTTGTTTGGAGAACCGAGCACGTGACATCTTAGGAGAGACAAACAGTTAAAGCCTGGAAGCAGGAACTCATATTTAAAATAGAGTGACATCTTTGTGCATGAGAAATTGAGTAATGACTAGCTGCTATCACACATTTGGAGTCAAGTCCAACAAGGTGCCAAGTACACTCCCTCCTTCAGGAAGCTGGTGTCAACTGCTTCTTCCTTGGTAAATCTCTGCCTTCCTCTTCAGCTTACTCTCCCAAACTGCTTCTTCAGGCAGCTTCTCCTACTCATCTCAGCTAAAAGGCTTCATCAGGAAACCCCTTTAATCACCCCCTTACCATCACTCATATGACTGTCCTGTTTGTTCAAAAGCACCTGTAGTTAAGCCAATTGGGATTACATATTAGTGTTTCTTAAGATCCAGCTAGTGTTCTATGCTCTGCACACAGTATCTCACTCATTTAGACATCCTAGCAACTTTTTAGGCAGGTACTATCAACATAGATGGTTTTCAGAGACAAGATAGAAATGTTGGAAGTACACCCAATTAATGAGAGTTCACCTGTTTTGAGGATCTATAGTCTGCTATTGGATGCATGGGTTGGGTAGGGGGAGAAGGAGACATTTACTTTAGTGGTGTAGCCACTAGGAAGTTGCTCATGTTTCTATAAATAATCTTGCATCACTACACTTTGTTCATACAGGCATCCCTAACTCCTGAAACTCAGATAGTCTGTCTGTCTGTCTGTCTGTCTGTCTGTCTGTCTGTCTGTCTCTCTGTCTCTCTCTCTCTCCCTTTCTCTCTCTCTCTTTCTCTCTCTCTCTCTCTCTCTCTCTCTCACACACACACACACACACACACACACACACACACACGAGAGAGAGAGAGAGAGAGAGAGAGAGAGAGAGAGAGAGAGAGAGAGAGACAGAGAGGGAGAGGGAGAGAGACAGAGAGACAGAGAGACAGAAAGAGAGAGCTCAAAGAAGGGGGACTAGTTGTGAAGACAAAGGGGTTCAGGGAGAGTGGGAAGGGGACGAGAGAACGTAATGAAAATAATGAAGTGAATATGATCAAGATACATTATATACATGATGAAACTGTCAAAACTTTAATTAATTAATATTGTTAAAAGACTGGGATTCAGAACCCTAGCTCTCCACCACTGCACAATTACAATAGTGGAGATCTCTGTTAGGAACTTCGAGGACACAGGGGCCCAAAGGCAACACAGCACATTCCATCCTGCACACAAGGGTGTTTCCAAGAATTTAACATCTTAACCACTACATTGGTTGATTAAAATACTATGTATATGAGTGTATGGGGTGGTTTGCACTCATGAAATAGTGTGTATAAGTTTAGCTGATGCCCATTTGTCCTCATGATGTTTATCAGGACAACAGTGGTGTTTCCTTGCATAGTCATTCTTTACACTTGACTCAGAGTCGAATCTAACCTTCAGAGTTTCTATGCTGGTTCCTTTCCCATGATCAATAAGGGAAAAAATAAACAGGTTTCAGAAATGACTCCTTGAGTCTATAACAAATCACATCTCAATTTCCTTCTATTTGGCAACAATTCCCCCAACTAAATGCCTCCTGTGCAACTCAGATAAATAGATCTCATGGCTCCTTCCCACACCCATAGAAAAGAGACATCATTAAAGACTCAAGATAGGCTGTTTCCTGACCCAGGGAGGCATTATTAATTAAGTAACCCTGACATAAGATAGAAAATGTATCTGCCACCCTTAGTTGATTATGTCATTTGTTCATGCCTTCCTCTCATCAGTAAAGACATTAGAATGGATGTATTTTTTCAATTAGAGGAGGAAAACAGGCTAGCATTGCATATGAAATCTTAGATTTTTCAATAGACTGAGAAAAGGTTTGACATACAAATGTATTCTTCAATTTTAGAAACAGATTGGAACTAAAACTGTTGATTAATATACAATAATTTAAGGTGGTTTCTGGTTCTCTTATGGAGTTTATAATAAAATGAATTTTATTACCTTTTCTCCTTAAGAAAACATCCAAGAAATTCCTATTTGTGTGTGGTTCTATGCTAAGCATCAAATGAATAGATTATTCTGGAACAGCTTTAGAGCTCATAGACACAAATTATTCCAGTCCTCTATCTGCAGAAGTTAAAAGAGGCTTATTTAAAACTCAAGATATTGTGTTTAAGGTACAATTGCTTGTTAAATTATGTGTCAAGAATTCAAAGGGCTAAGTTACTTTCTGAGATTGTGTTTATGGTATCTGGGTACCACTGGCTCAAAAGCAGAGTGCTCCACTCAGTCCAGGTCCACAGAATTAGTCCCCTCCATCTCCACCATTTCAGAAAAAGTATTAGGTTTCTGCCCAGCTGGTGGGAAACTAATGATCAAAAGTCAAGACAATCCTACACTTTAGAAAGATTCTGACAGGGAGCCTATACTCTGGAGGGAAGGGTACTTTGGTGAAAATGACCATGTTTACCCCAAAGCCACCAATAGATATCCATTGGATTCCTGTCTGTCATGGTATACCCAGAATATACTGGCTGGGGTTAGCATGATGGGATACCTCCCTGCTCTCTCTAGGGGAAGAAACTTCTTCATTGTGGTGTATCCTTAAAAGTAATGATCTTTATGGCTTTGTAGTCTACTCTCAGTAAACAACCTGAGAAATAGAGGAAGTGACTTCTATTGGCTTTGACTCTTAGTTTATCATGGAAACAGTTTTCTACCTCATATGCAGTGTACTGAGAATGAATCTCTCCATTCCTAAAGACCACTGCCAGGGATTCAGTGACAATATAAACAGCAGGATGCTTCCAAGTAGCATAATAATGACTTTCAAAGCAGTTATTCAACTTCATATTTCTTTGAGGGCTGAGGTGGTGAGCCAAGAGGGAGGTTGTAAGTTAATGAGAGTTCACCTGTTTTGAGGATCTATATAGTCTGCTATTGGATGCATGGGTTGGGTAGGGGGAGAAGGAGACATTTACTTTAGTGGTGTAGCCACTAGGAAGTTGCCCATGCTTCTATAAATAATCTTTCATTACTACCTTTTGTTCATACAGGCATCCCTAACTCCTGAAACTCAGTCTCTCTCTCTCTCTCTCTCTCTCTCTCTCTCTCTCTCTCTCTCTCTCTCTTTCTCACACACACACACACACACACATAAGAGCAAGAGATCAAAAAAGGGGGACTAGTTGTGAAGACAAAGGGGTTCAGAGAGAGTGGAAAGGGGACAAGAGAATATAATGAAACATAATGAAGTGAATATGATCAAAATACATTATATACATGATGAAACTATCAAAAGTTTAATTAATTAATATTGTTAAAAGACTGGGATTCTCTCATCTTAATAATGCAGTCTCATTTGCCCTTAAGATTCAGCCATCGAGAGTCTACATATATGAAAGACCAGAAGCCAGAAGCACAAATGCATTTTAGATCTGGGCAGACACTCACATGCCACCTCAATACTAATGTAATAATGGTATTCTTTCAGGACTGTGACTCACCACAGAAAAATCAGGAGGGTCACATAATGGCCAGAAATTAACTCTTGACATACATGTAGCTTTTCCAGTAAGCACCAAGGCTTAATATTCCAGTTCTAGAAGAGTTGATCTCCCCTGGTGATAGCAATCTGCCTTTCAATTTCACTGTCTTGAACAGCCAGCTGTGAGCCTTTATATAACATTTCACAGTCTCTTAATTACCGCATGACAACCTCAGGGTTGCTAATCCTAGTACTGTTCTGAAGAGAGGGGCTGTGGCATATCAGCAGTTGAACACAACCCTTTCTGGGGTAATCATGTTTGGTGGAAAATAGAGCTCTTCCCAAACACAGTGAATGGTGATCTTGAAAATGTTAAGATAAACTTGTAGCTTTGTCCTTTATCACTGGAAAGAAATGATCTCTTATGTCATAGGCATTAGGTGTACCAGGGATGTTAAATATATAATGAAGAGCCAAATGAGAGTGACTTGGAGGGAGAAAGTGGGTCTAAACTGGCAGGGGGATTCTTTGGATGGTTTGTTTTATTGCTCAAGCAGAGCATGCTGGTCTTTTTCTTTTCTTGGTAGAAATTGGGTCATAGATGTAACATTCCTGAGCCATGCAATGGCACAAGAGGGCTGTATACTTTGATTGTCTTAACAGGGCAAACAGGATGGGTTTTATTACTTATGGGCATATCATGGAAACCAAGAGGCCAGTTCTAATCATTCAACACCGATATTTCTGGGGACTTAGGCTAGTTTGTTTGCTTAGCCTCTGTTTAGGATTTGCTCATGGTGTTATACTACCAACAGCCAGAAAGAGTTGGATCCAGTCTACACTTCAGATATAGCTGTGGGAATCTAGCACAAGGTGTGGAGTTTGGTGAGTTTCCTGACATCTCTTGGTTTATTGACCATCTAGCAAACACTAATGCTCTGTCATGCAAAATGTTGTTAATGAAATATGTTGCCATCCTTCAACTAGTGCAGTGAGATGACTTGAAGTCCAGGGGGCTTGGTGTTGAATCTTAACTGATTTAGCTTATTAGGTTGGTGACATCAATCTTTATTATTGCATGAGATGTTAAATGAGTTTTATGGGGCAGAGGAGATGCCTCAGTCATCCCTGGCAAGCAGGAGGAACTGAGTTCAAACACCCAACATCCATATAAAAGCTAGAGGCAGTGATCCTTGACCTAAGCCTGTGATAACACTGTTGAGGAGGAAGAAACCAGAAGATTCTTGACATTTGCTGGCCAGCAGCACTAGCAGAATTGCAAGCTCTATGTCCACTGAGAGACTCTGCTCATCTCTAAAGATGAAGAAAGTAATTGAATAAAACATTGGACGTTCATCTCTGACTTCTATGTGCATGTACACACACACACACACACACACACACACACACACACACACACACACACACACACACACACACACTTTATGAGGTTGGAATATCCAGGTCATGCAGGTTCTCTGAGCTCCATCCACACTTGGGTATCCAACAGTTCACTTGCTGTCTCCACCCAGATGTGAAACTCAGTTATAGAGCAAGCATACCCAGATGCTTGAACATTGATCACCCACCCCTGCTGAAATCCCGGGTACAGAGTTTCCTCTTTCCTGAAATGACATCACAGGTGCACCATAGCTCCTTCATTTCTTAGTTACTCCATCAGAAGTCCTGCTGATTTTTCTCTGAAAAAGCTTGCCCCATTTTCTTTTGTGCCTTCCAGGTATTATTCAACAGGACTCACTGCTCTATGTAGGGGAAGCGGCCTCCTAGCTGACTCAGAATTTGTTAACCTTTCAGGATAATCTCCACAGTGAAAGTCATTGCTCTTGTTTTTGTTAGTATTAGTATTATTTTAATTACATTTACTTACTTATTTTGTGCATTGCGTGGGTATGTGTGTGTGGTTTGTATGAAGGCATGTATGTCATGACATGCTTGTAAAGGATTATATGTAGATAGTTATCTCCTGTCTTCTGGGTCCTGGGGATCAAGGACATTAGGCTTGGTGGCAGGTGCCTTCACCTGTTAAACCATCTTGCCCACACAAGAGTGAAAGTACTTTTAGCTCCTAAATTTGGACTTTTGGTTCTGGTGAATATGGCGAATTCTAAATTCCTAATTTTTAAAACTTTGCAATTTATCACTGCCCTCCCTTTGACACTTAATTCATCCATATTTGACCAAGGGCAGTTCCTTCAAGGGACCTTCACATCTCAGTGGCATAGCTCATTGCTTGTTTGAGCCCTTTATGACTCCTGCCATAAGAAGGCTTTCACACTCTGTTTGCAGTGTATCCTAGGTCTAGAAGCAACCATCCTTGGGTTCCCTGGTTCTTTTTGCTGGTTAACACTGTTTAGTAAGTGCTGACGGGGTGCTAGGTATTCTCTGTGCTCCTGGAAGAAATGGCTTCAGAGTCATTGGAGAGAGCAAAGCTAGAAACATGTATTTTAATATGTGTACATAAGTGCACATGGAAATCTAACACACACACACACACACGTATCAATAGAAATTCATAGCTTCGATATTAACAGTTTGTATTATGAACTCCAATGGCTGTCTGTCTTCTCAGGCCTAACATTTGTTCACTTTATATCTGTACATCATTTATTTTGCATTGAAAACCTTCATCTTTTAATTGCTCAATTCTTTGGTGTGTTTAATTTTTCTTTCTTACCTCTTTGAGTACACATGAAGCCAAAGAACTTGTGTGTTTACAATCCTTTTCCCACATCACATCCAATCTAACACAGAGGGCTTGACAATCAAGTTCTCTGTTTCAAAGTCATCTGATCATTTTGTTTTCTTCTTGACCCTCTAAGTGTGAAGATGATGCTTTTTGAAATGACACTGAATTCACTGGCTGCATTCAACTTTCTGTTTTAGTATCCTTATTCCATCATTATTAAGTTAGCCTTAGTTTTTGAACATTTAGAACATTAACATGGTCCCAAAATCTAAAGTTGTAGGAGAAAAAGCATCTTGAGAAGTGACACTCCACTAGGAGCCCCCCTTTTCCTTTAATTGTTTTTCTCACATTTTTTAGTTAAAAAAGAAGAAAGTATTTCATGAGTTCTCTTCTCTCTTACATAAAGGACAGCAACAGCAGTGTCTTGGTCAGTTGTCACTGTGACAAAATACCTGACAACACCTCAAGGGGAGACTTCACTTCAGCTCGTGGCTGAAGATAGCATTCTCAGCTGTGCTTGTTTGGTCCCATGAACTTAGCTAGAATACCCATACAGCAGAAGGGCTTCTTTACCTAGAAGGCAAGAAGCAAATAATAAGAAATTAAATGGTAATCAGGCATAAGTACAACCTTTAGGCACACCCCCCAGTGCCCTACTTCCTCCAATCCACTTTCTAAAATTTCCAGAACCTTTGAAAATAGCATTACTACCTAGTGGCCAATTGTTCAATACAAGAGGCAATAGAGAACTTTTTTCATAACAATCCTATGTGTCATCTTCTATACTTTATTTCTTAGAGCTCTTTCTCCAGTCTGTGACGTGCTTGACACCATTGTCTGTATGTGCCATGCACATCAACACTTGGACATTTAAGGACAGACCTATAGTCTACAATTATATAATACAGTGTTGCAGTGAATGGTTCTATACCTAGATCTTTCCACATTATTAGGAGGGCATCTTCAGTGAGAAGTCCAAAAGTCAGGTTGTTGAGCCAAGGAGTGCATGGAATTCTGTTTGTGAGACAAGTATATATTGTACTTTGAGCATCTTTTCTTATATCCTTCCCCTTCGGTCACCCTCTCCATTCCCATTACTCCTCTTTCTTTCCCTCTCAACAGTTTTATTTCTACCTTTATGCCATATGTACATACATGATATTATGTATCTATATAAAATCCAGGAGCCATATATAAGAGAAAACAAATGATATTTGTTTTGCTGAGATGGGCTTAATTATTTTAGGTGTGTGTGTGTGTGTGTGTGTGTGTGTGTGTGTGTGTGTGTGTGTGTGTGTGTATGTGTGTGTGTTTCTGTACTGGATCTAGATTTGGAGTCATGGTTAGAAAATCTTGCATCCACTGAGATGTGTGAATATCCCTGTACATTTTGCAGCCTTATTCTTTTACATTTAGATTTCTAAAAATTTCAAGTTTACTTTCTGTATATGAGTAAATGAGGAAATATCTCGTTTTCTCAACATTCTTGAGAATAATGAATACAAGCTTTAGGTAAAACATGTCCTTGGGACCTTCTCTGCCATTTCTATTTATAAATGAGTCCACTTAATCCAGTCAGTTGCTGCTTAAAAACAATCTTTTAGAAAGCCTTTATCTGATTCATTTTAGTATGATATCTAAAAGCAAATGTTTCATGTATTTAATGTAAATGTAAAATTCATTTAATGGTCGCATATGAGCTGATAGGAAGGTGACAGTTCAGAAGTGCCCCGGGCACTGAATATGTCAGTGCTGACCTGCCAGCTCTTTCCCATGAGCCTTCGTTGAGTGCACAGGGATAACATCCTAATATCTGGAGACAGAGCTAGAGATCTTTAGAGAATCATACTCCCCCAAACCACAGCTTATCTCCTACACACAAAACAGTGGCATGGTGGAGACACCCACTGAGCTCTGTCTGAGTTATTAATACAGTATGAAGCTACTAAGCTTTAGCATATGAGCAGTAAGAGATTACTGACATGCCAGTTCTGTTAAGAATTGTGCTGATAGTCGTGGTCAACAAACTAAAGCAAGGAAGATAAATAAGACATAAAGCTTTCACTGTTTGCAGATGGCTTGATTATGCACACAGCAAACATGAAGGGAATTCGACAATAGAACAACAAAAAGACTGTATTAAGTACTTGATGTAGCATAGTTGCCAAACACATGGTTAATGTGTAACTTGAAAAAAATAATTAAAATAAAACATTTATAGTATCAGCAAAATTAATCTAACACCAGGATGAAATCCATCCATATACAAGTGTTAAACACAGTGCAAGCGCTCACACTGTAGATGATAAAGCATCACTGAGAAGTAGCACATGCTTGGAAATAGACCATGCCCACATCAATGGATCCAGAGACTAAATGTTATCAAGGTGTTTGTATTTCCAAATTGGTGTTGAGATTCAGCACAATCCTAAACAGTGTCCTGAGAGGGTGAACTGTGGTTCTTGTACATGTGGCCATCTACCAGAGCCATAACTAATTTTTAAAAAGAATCAACTTGGAAATTTACAATACTTGCTTCAGGTCCTAAAATAAACCAGTCAGTGTTATCAAGATAGTGTGGTGCTGGCATGAGGACAACAAACAGATGCATGGAGCAGAACACAGAATCTAGGAGTCAACCAGAAAACATGACTGATTGGCTATTGCACAGCCTTCAGTCAGCTCAATGACAGAACTTTCTTCTAATGAACTCTGCTGGAACAATGGGCATCACCTGGTTGGATGCAAACTTATAAACTCATACATGTTCACCTGCGAGTAGGAATATGCATTTAAAATTAATGTGAGATGTTCATAAGTCTAAAAAGCTAAAGCAATGAAGAAAACATCAACAAGTAACATACAGTGAGGACCCTGGTAACAATTCCTTGGAAAAATGAACAACAACAACAAAAACCTGATAAATCTAGCTACATAAAATATTAAGAAAATGAGTAAGTAAGCCACAGATTGGGGAAATGCATTTGTAAAACAGATCTGACAAAGCAGTCATGTCTATAGACTTAAGTAACTCATATGTCAACATTGGCAAAGGACCATGAAGAGACACAGAGGATGCCTTTGTGTCCAATGCACAGGGAAGATGCTAAGTTCACTGCTTTAGTGAATGTGAAAATCAGAAGAGTGGGATATCATTTCCTTCTCAGCAGAGCAGCTCATCTGAGAAAAAACAAACCTGAAACTGTCTGTTAAATGTTAAAGAGAATGTCTGGCTCTTTCCATACTTGGATAGTATAGCAAACAGTATTAAAACAATCTGGAAAACTGAAGGTCCTTATAAAGCTTCATAGGTACTTGCCCAAGGGTGTGCATGCCTTTATGTTTACCCAATAGAAATAGAAACAGACATCTGAATGCAAATGGAAAGAGGCCTTTTTTTCTCATAGCTAGAAAATACCCAGAACCATAGTTCTTCAATTGTTGGAAAGTTTTCTAGGGACACCCAGCATGCAGTAGGATATTCTCGAGCTACAATAAGGAATGTACTATTTACATACATAACAAGGATAAATGCAGTAACTATCATGTTGAATAGCAGAACCCAGATACACAAGCAAGAACACAATGCTGTGTTGTTGTATTTAGATGAAATCCAAGTGTGAGCACAATGATAAGGATCTAATCCCCATGAAAACAAAGGGGCAGGCTTGTAATTGTTGACTGCAAAGGGTCCTAGGAGTGAGAGAGAGAAAGGCTGTGTGTGCTTTTAGGGTGCTTATCACCAGGTTACACAAACTGACATTAGATCATTTCACCCTCTTTGATGCTTTAGTTGCCCTTGGACATAATCCAAAAGTTGTTAAGGGTATCTTTCATTTGCACTTATAGCAATTTCAAAGTAATTTATTTATTTCCTACAACAAAGTTTCATTTCTTTGATTTGAGGAGACTTGAGTCACCATAATGCTTGATCCTACTGTGTGGATTGCTATTGTATCCACAGTGTTAAAAGCTTTTGGAATCATCTAATCACTTTATTGCTTTCTCTTTTCTTCCTGTTCTATCCTACAAGGATCTGGAATTAACCAGTGTCTGAAATAGAGCTATGAGATGTTCTTTGTAGGCATAGCATAACTATTATCATCTGATTTTTTATCACATACATGCAGTACATACTGATGAAATATGCACTTAGGGTGAGGGGACCGAAGCAACTACCAACCTGGAAACAAGTATTTTATAGAATTTCTGAAGTTAGTGCTTTGGCAAACCTCTTATATTACAGGCTAAGATTTGATTTTGATTCCTTGTGATGAAAAATTAGTGCTTTCTACTTAATACAAAAGAGTGATTAGAAATGGTAGAGCTGTCTATGCTCTCCATTAACTGGGGTGAATTCATTTAATCATTTCCACATTGGCATCTTACAAAGTAAGAGCAAGCATCTTGAAGAGAGCATCCACCATCTGTTCAGGTATAAATCCCTAGACTGTTGATCAACCTGTCAACTATGGTCTTTGTGTTGATTTGGATGAGAATGGCTCCCAAACTCCATATATTTGAATGCTTGGTCCCCAGTTGTTGGAAATGTTTGGGGAATGACTAAAAGGTGACCTTGGAGGAGCTGTGGCAAAGCAGGGGGCGCTTTGAGGTTTCAGAAATCCACACTAGGCTCAGTTGTCTCTCTGTGTCTCGTGCTTGTGGATCAGGATGTCAGCACTCAGCTACTGCTCCTGTATCGTACCTGCCTGCCCACTGTCATGCTCCCTACCATGACAATCACGGACTCCAACCCTCTGAAACTTAAATCCCAATAAATTCTTCCTTTAATAAGATGCTTGGTCATGGAATCTGCATAACAACAGAAAAATAATTAAGACAACCATATTTCAAAAAATAATAACATCTTGTGCTACTGCAAAGTCATTTAAGAACAAGTGCCCAAGGACTACTTCTGTATTTTGTACAAAATAAGTATTTGGTGAAACATTACTGAGAAAAATCTTAAAAATATCTATTTAATAATTTCTTTGTGGAAATGGTCCCATTGATACGGTAACGCAAGGACCAGGATATAGCACTGAATTAAATACTTCATTCAAACCAAAATCAGCAGTTCAAAGAAGCATTGACACAAAGCCAGTCAATATGGTACAGCAACAGCAGTCTTCAAATATCAATGGAAAAGAAAATCAAGATTCATTTCTACTCATTGTCACCATGGATCCTGTGCAACAGGAAACCATGTCTTCTCTATGACAGGAGAGGAAGAAACAGCTTCTAACAGGAATATTGCTTATTGTCATGGCAGGGCCAAAGAACGAGTGCTGAGCATTCAGCGGCTCCTCAGAAAGCATGGGGGCTCCTTACATTTGTATTTCATGAGTCAGAATGAGTCACAAGGCTAATTAGTAGCCTCCAGCAAGCCACCCAGAGCCCTCTGTCTATTTCTGATGAACCTGGCTCTTTCACCTATTCAACGAGTAACTCTGAGCCATTTCCAATAAAAAAAAATACAGTTACTGGTAGAAAAACAGCACATACTTTCACTGCCTTTCTGCCCTTCCCCTCTCCTCTCCTTATGTGTCTCTATCTCAATACACTGCTTGCGCACACTTCCTGGTCTTAGACTTGGATTTTGGAGGAGCACTGAGAGACACAACATACCTAAGGACAGCTGTCATTGAGGAAAGTCATGAAATATGTATTTCAAACCTGTGAGAGATGATAGGTTGAACGTTTGGGAAGTTCGGGTTTCTTTAAAGAAACATTGATACCATAGATGTCTGAAGGAGACATCCAGTGTTCAAAGATGGCCAATGAGGCAGTACCTGGTTCTTCCCAAAGTTGAGGTGACTCAGCAACTGATGCCATGCTGGCCCAAAAGGAGAGGTGGAAAGGAAGAAAGAGCCATATTGCTAGGCCACATGACAATATTTTAGTGTGTGTAACTGTTAAGGCTTTGGGGCAATTTTGAAGCTTTCATTCATCATTTCCTTCCCATCTGGTGATAAGGGCCACTGCTGTTTTGTTTTGGAGCACTTTATGCCACTCACAGGTGTGCCTGGTTTCCTGTATGGCTCTGCCTACTCTCTGAGCCCAACTGCAAATGCATCATTCACAACCACCCAGTATATTCGTCACTCACCCAGAGGGTTTGTCACCATAGGAGCTTTGCTTGGGGAATGCTCTTCCAACTCTCCCAGCTCCATCTGCTCAAGGATTTGCTTTCAGTCTACAAAATTTGCATTTCCTTCAAAATCTGTTTAAATTATTTGTCTCCATTTTTCATTCTTTTCCCCATATGGTAGGAGGGTTGTATAATGGGATCTCGGTTGAAAATCCCTTACAATTTTGAGGGGAGGCTTACCATTCTCTTCTAGCATCTTACGTTCAATGCACATACATTATTACCATACCTGGTTCCAGATAGTCTTGTCCTCTGTCTGCCTCTTTCCATGTGTCTAAGCTAAGAAAATGTCTTGAAATCCCTCCTCCCTGTCTACCATATTTAGACCGTCAGCAAGGTCTGTTTTCACCTGATTCCACCTTGTGCAGCTCTCATATCTCTTCCTTGCCCTTTGCCTTTATGACCTCTCTCTCTCCCAGTGCCCTAACAGGCCTTTTGCCTCAGCGTTCCCCCTTCAGTTTTTAACACAAGCCAGCCCAGACTGATCACATCATAGTGAAAGCATGTTTTTTTTTTCTTCTTTGAACAATTCACCCCTCATCTTCCTTCCAACTACTCTCTGTCTCTGTCTCTGTCTCTGTGTGTGTCTCTGTCTCTGTCTCTGTCTGTCTCTCTGTGTGTGTCTCTGTCTCTGTGTGTGTCTCTGTGTGTGTCTCTGTGTGTGTCTCTGTCTCTGTCTCTGTGTCTCTCTCTCTCTGTCTCTGTCTCTCTCTCTCTGCCTCTCTCTCTCTCTCTCTCTCTCTCTCTCTCTCTCTCTCTCTCTCTCACACACACACACACACACACACACACACACACACACACACCCTGGCCTTAGTTACTGTTTAAGAAGCCTATTTTGTCTTCACTTCCTAACTTCATACTTCAGGCTTCAATTTGACACTTCCTTCAGTGCTCTTCCCTGGATGCCCAATGCAAACTGGACAATGTATCTATGTTTTTATTTAATTGTCTTCCCAGCCACACTTCAGACTGTGAAGGACAATTTTGTTGACCTTGCTGCCTTTCTGACCTTGGACTTTGCTATGTCTAACCTGACTAGATTTAAAGTTGGTCAGATAAAGGACTTCGAATATTTCCCCTGTGTTATTAAGAGAAAAGGCATTGTACAAAGTTGGACATTTCGGTCCCCTGTCCTAGAGGTGTTAATTTTGTTCAATTGATGTGAGTTAAGGAATCATCTATGAGCAAGTATTGTAAGTGCTTTATGTATAGCCAGTTTCTCAGTGTGGATTATTATTACATTACTGTGTGCAGAATGCAATAGCATAGATCTGGATAATTATTTTATTGTGGGTCCTAATGTCATGCCTTCCTTTCTTTTTATTGTTTTTTCTCAATGAATATAGAAAAGATAGCTATAGAGGTGATTTCTGACACATTCATGGAGTGTCTCCTTTATGCTCTTCTTCTGAAGTTGTTTGGTTGTTTATAGACAACGCAATGGTGAGGAGTGTTGTCTTTACAGTTAACCTGTAAATGTGTTAACATGTTCTACTGTCATCCAAGTGTCTGTGTTTTCACACTAAATATTATGAACGTATCAGCTACTAGATCTTTGCAGAAATTCACAAATAAACATACATTTCTTGTATTTACATGATGTTGACTAGGTAGATGATTCTAGATTTTAAACAGTAGTGTACAAGCAAAGACAACATGCTTCATAGATGTGATTGTGAAGATTTGCAGAGAAAACATTGAGAGAATACTTCCTTGGGCTCAGGCATTGGATATGCATGTGTTCAACATACTTAGAAAAATTCTCTGCCATTTTCTTTCTAAGTAAACTGAGTCACAGCCGGGTCTCATATGTAACATTTAGTGGATCTAGTATCTAAGGGATAGTGGAGTTGGAATTTATGTCTCCAAATAGCAACCTCTATTTTGCTTTTGGTTGTGTCTAAATTCCCAACCAATAGTTACCAATGGCTGAGTGAGTGTGCAAGCAAACAATTGGCAAGAGGCTTATGTTTTCCTTTGCATGGGATGTGAACTCAAGGAGCAAGGAGAAACAGCAGACATTTTTCTTGTTTCTCCCCTTTGAATTCCAGTATTCAATATAGATCCCAACATTGTTTTTGGCTGGTCTTAACACACATAGGGTTTCAGCTCCCCATACATATGAATCCAAGAACACCAGCACTGTGAATGTAACTAAACAAAAGCCCAAGCTACGTCATATAATTGAAATGGGCATGTCCTCTTCAAATGACAAGAGCAAACTAGCCATCTTCTTGTAAGCAAGGACTATTTCTAGAGTGTGGTAAGTCATTGATACTCAGAGCTCCCAGTGGCTGGAGCTGCAGAGACAGGTGAGACAGTGAAGATGCCAAAATGCCCCCTCTCAAGCCAAAGACTTCAATTTGTTCAGTGGAAAATGAGTTCTCTGTGGGAACAGTCTTCCCCATACAACATTCAAATTGTATCATCCATCTGGACACATCTCTCTGCCTTCTTTTGCCTTTCAAGAGGGTCTTGATGACATTTTTAGTTCTATTTGAAATATTGGAGAACCAGAACACACCATGATGTACCACAGGCCCTGAGAGCAATGGTACCTTGCCTTTATAAAATCCATTCTGCACTAATATTGGATGGGACACTGTTAGTTTTCTATTTCTCTGTTTGAAGAGATTCTGGAAGATTCACTAAGGAGTATTTACAGGGTAATAATGTCACAGTCTTCACTTCTTAATTTATTGATTCTCTGCAAGCCTTCTTTTACTTTAATGGCTGCTTCCCACTTTCTGCTTCCATGAGAATTAAGTCATTTGGTTTGTTGTTGGCTGTAATACAGTTTATTATTAGCAAGGTTATTATCTGAAGTCTAAGGGATAGATAGGATCCTAGAAGCCACTTTTAACAAACAGTAGACACAATTGCTCTTCGTTATTTTAGTCAACCCTCACATGCTCTTTTCTTGGCACTCCCGGGAATTCTTTTCTACCGTTATCCACAATTATTTAAAATGTAATCCAAGGGTATTAAGGGAGAGAGTCATACTGCAAAACCCTGACAGGTTTTATCCCAAATAATGAAATAGCAAGTACATTTATTTCTACTTCACTACTGCTGGCAGAGCCTTTAGAAGGCAATTGTAAGAAGCATTCTTCCTACCTGAATTATTTGGCTCTGTTACTGAAATGCCAGCTAGTCACCTAAGAAAAGGAGTACAATTTAACTAACAAACCTACTCCCAGAGCACTATGGATGAAGCTCACCCCTTCCCTGGGAAGGTCACTCTGCAATCCAGTCATGAATTTTTTTCTTGATACCCAGTCTAAAACTTTCCATACTGGAGATAGTCTTATTAGTGAAGACAGAAAAGAAAAGACAGAAAAGGGAAGGAGAGAGGAGGGGAGGGGAGGGGAGGGGGGAGAGGGGAGAGGAGGGGATGGGAGGGGAGAGGAGGGGAGAGAAGGGAAGGGAAGGGCCTCCCTGCCTGCCTGTTTTAACAATTAGCATCTGAGGATGAGACGATAGCTTAGAGGGTTAGAAACCTTGCTGTGAAATCAAGGGGTCCTGAGTTCATGTCCCTAACTCTCATGGAACAAATAGGCCTGACTATGTTTGTAATGGGGAGCAAGAGGTGGATCCTGGCATCTCACTGGTCAACTCATTCAAAATGATGAGTTTCAGGCTTAGTGACAGATCCCATGTCAAAACTAAAGTGGAGAGAAATAGGCTCCATGTCCCAATATCTTCCTCTGGCCTTTGCATGCACTCATGGGCACAAACATCTGTATTCACACATGCATGTATGCCACAAAGGTGCATGCTCGAGAGTGTGCATACAGACACACACACACACACACACACACACACACACACACACACACACACACACACACGCACCAGCATTACACTACACACACCTGTTTCAGTCCATTTCATTGGAATAATCGACTTATATGTCTGTAGTTGGGTGCTGTCTGGGACTCATCATCATTGCTACTTCTATGAATATTATGGTTTGGTTTTTTGTATACTTACTCTGCTTTTCCCTGAGTGTAAGTAAAATTCTAGCTGCCCTATTTCTATGACTGATGTGTAAGGTATGTTTATTATATCATGTTCAACTTGTCTGTGGATATGTTCTGAGTGGCCATGCCAGGATTAACTCTGCCACCCTGGACTTACACATAATTGCCAGCAATCAATGCCTCTTATGGACCACTTGATCCATGGCCCTATCTGCCAACTGTGCAAGAGCTGCAGAAATCACAGAATGGTCATGCCTATGACAATTATTTCAACAGGGCTTGCTTTCTTCCTATAACTTTGAACCTCTTCCGCTTCCTTATCTTCACCATTATCTTTGTCCTTTTTCTCCTCCTCCTGTTCCTATTCATCTTTGTCCTCTTCTTCCTCCTCTTCTTTTCCCTCTTTCTCCTCCTCTTCCTCCACTTTCTCTCTCTTTCCTTTTTTCATTTCTTTTGGATAATTTTTTTGAGGGTGGCATTTTTCGAGACATGGTTTCTCTGAGTAACCTTGGCTGTCCTAGAACTCACTCTGTAGACCCACATGACCCCACATGCACAGAGATCCACCTGCCTCTGCATGCCAAGTTCTGGATTTAAAGGTGTGCTTCACTACTGCCTGGCTCTTTTTCTCTTCTTAAGATTACTTTTTAGGGCTGAGGATAGAGCTTAGCAGCAAATATGTCTATCAAGCATTGAGATACTGGGAACATTCTTAAAAGGTTTTTGAAATTTTTGATTGATTAACTAAGTGTATGTGTAGCAGGGTAGGAAGGTATAAGCACATGGGTGACTGTGAGCTGCCCTGATGTAAGTGCTGGAAAGAAACTTGGATCCTCTACAAGGGTTGTGAGTACTTTTATTAACCACTGAGCCATCTCTCCAGCCCCAGGATTACCTTTGTAATCCCTAAGTCTGAGAAGCAGGGTTTGTTGGCTCTCTTCTTTTGGTTGATTGTCAAGCTACCAATATTATGCTACTTATTTCTCACCACTCTTCTTAGTTCAAGAATCTCTCATCAAATAGGTAATGTTTTTTTTCTTTTTTGCCTGATGTGAATGTATATATATATATATATATATAGTATTAGTTATATATATATTTAATAGATTCAACTAGTTAGGTTCACAATGAGTTTAAGATAAATGCGCAGAGCTCCCCTAGTTCCCTTCTCTACTATAACCACATTCTCCTCTCCATCCGTGTCTCATTTCCACATGACATGTTTGCTATAATCCATGAACAAGCTATCACATTTATCCTTATAGATTAAAACTTTAAGGATTTCCAAATATCCAATGATGTGTGCCCACCAATAATAATGTCATTCAGAACAGTTTCATGGTGCTAACAATAAAACCCCTGATATATTCTTATAGTCTCCAAATCTTGTTTATTGATCCAGTTTCCTTGGTTTGTGCAAGAAAATCATTAAGAGACAGTTGTGAAAAGCTGTGTTATTTGACAGTCATAATCATGGATTCTTAGGCAGCAGCCTGCCTGCTACATCCTGGCTTCTTCATGATCAAAGCCTCGAGGTGACTTGGTGTTATGAAGACTGTTTCATTTAGTTACAGTGCCAAATATTATAGTGTGGAGACATTGACCTGACTCCCAGTATTTTTAAGATAGTATGTCATACAATAATTAGATCTATCAGGTCCACAATACATCCTAAGTGCTGGGCTGGGGAGATGGCTCAGTGATAAGGGCTCTCACTGCATAGCATGAGGTCCTGAGTTTGGATCCCCAGCACCCACAGAAGCATGGCTGTGTATATCTGTAACCCTAGTACTGGGGGTGTTGAAGGTGATTGGAGGGTGGGGGGCCCACTCACTAATTAGTAAGCTCCAGGTTCATGGAGAGACCCTATGTTCAATCAATAATGATGGTAATGATGATAATGGTTAGATTAAAAATATGAAAAACAGCTGACAAAAAACACCTGACACCAACTTCTGCTTTCTATACCTTCATGCCTGAACACACACATGCATGTAACACCTCCAAGACACACACACACACACACACAGCCACATAGCCCACACACACACACACACACGTGCATAAACACCAAAATATTTGAAAAGAAAAACCTAAATGTTATTGAATATGGTATCCACTTTGATATTGAACCTAAATGTTTTAACTGAGCAGTAGAGGAACAGCAAATACAATCAGGTTTTTATTTGTGTAATTGTTATACTCTGCTTTTACGCAGATATAACACACACACACACACACACACACACACACACACACACACACACACACACACACACACACTCAATACAGCCTTGCTTTTTCTTCAGTGTTTGCTGGTGACTAAAGTACATGTCTGACCTGTTACAGGGTCAGCAGCTGTACTTTTCTTTATTTTGTTCTTATAAAATGTTTCTTTAATCAGCAGTCACTAAACAAAATTGTACTTCCTTTAATCCATTTCCCCCTGAATTTGAGTAAGAATTTTTCCTGCAAGCTTGGACTGAATATAGAGAAAACGAGAGACAAAGTGTAAGCTGTTGTAAATGTTTAGGAAAACACTCCATTTAGACTGGACCTGACTGGCCTCTGCTGGTTTGTGGGTGCCCCTTAAGTTCCAAGATGCCCAAATTTTCTTTCTCTGTATCTAGCACTTGACAGACTCACAGATTGTCTTAAGGTTCAGGTCTCTCCTGCAGCTGTTCAACTCCCTCTTGAACATATATACCTTAGATTCATTTCTTACTATGCAAATTACAACCGGGATGTCTCCAGACATTAAGTATTGGACTGAATCTCACATTTAACAATAATTAAGATATAGCAAAGGCCTTAGCTTGCAGCTTTAATTATGGCTTAACCAAGTCTTTTCAGTGTGTTCACTGTGCTGTGTTTGTGTCTTGCCAAACCAAATCCTGCCAGATGCTGTGACCCTTCCTCCTGTATCTTGCTCTGTGGTTCTCCCTGAAACCCTCCTTCAGCAAACGCTGACAGCCCTGTGCATGAGGCACCACATAGTGATGGGAAGTGAATTGCACAACACAAATCTTGCCATCAGAGTGCTTGCAACTTAAGCAGACAACCCACATCCACCAATCAAATTCAGCAAAATGCTATGCAATATCACAAGAGCTGTATCAAATAAAGAAGGAAGAATTATTCTTGGAGTATAGTCTCATCTGATGGCTCCAGTGTTACATTCTCTTGCTAAGCAATAGCTTAGGACCAGAGCTTTTGACATTTGTCATGTGGAGATAAGTATACAGTAGAGTTTTCTCTGGTTCTTCTGCAACTGAAAATGACTTTTTAGTCCATTGACTTTTTGAAAAAGTCAGCTTCACTTGGCCCCCTCATGTCCATTTGCTTATTTTGTCTTGGGATTTACAGCAGAGCAGTCTAAAGAAGTATAAAACTAGCCACCTGTGTGCATACTGTTAAATTCACTTGTAAGTGCAATGAAGATAGAAAGCAATCAAATTTATTCCAATATATAGCCCACTTAACACAGAATATCTCAGATGTTATCACTTTAAAATAATCAATATAAAATTATTAATGAAACACTTTATATTCTTTCTGCCATATGAAAGTTTCAAAATTCAAATTGAATTTGAATGCTTCTAATGCAGTCAGAAGCCTCTTGAGACAGTAGAGATCTGGGGTGTTTAAATCTTCCATTTGAACTTCTATGGATTATGTTTAGGTTCCCTGTGTAATGATAAAGAGAATATTTTATTCCAAGCAACTGATAGGAACATTTCTTTTTAGGGAGACCATTCTGAAAGAGAAAAATAGATGTTTTAATAACCCAGTGGAATAAAGTCAGTGTCCAGTATCTGGGAATACCTGGGTCATGTCCATTTTTCAGGAAGGAAACAAACCCTACATATTCACAGGGCACAGAGTTTACTCAATGGACAGGGGAGAAAGAGAAGATGAAATGAAGTGAGAAGAACAAGCAGGTCTGAGTGGCCAGTGGAGCAAATGCAGAACAGGCTGGGTGAGCCCTGCCCCATCATTGTTTACGAAACATGCACCATCTGACCATCTTGCTGTCTCCAGATATTTTTATTTCTGATCATGTCAAGAGCTGGGAAAAGCTTGGAAACAATACTGGTAGATAGCTGGTATTTGAGTCCCTGCATCATTTTGCAAAATATCAGCAGAATGGAATGATTTTCCTACTGAAGTGAAGCCCAACACTACCCCCAGGGATTTCTATGGTTTGCAATGTAATGCTTAGCATTTCTTATAGATTTGTCACATCCATACTCCTAATCGGCTGTGGTGGTTTGAATGACAATGCCTCCTCATAAGCCTCATTCCTGTGTTTATGCTTGGCCACTAGTTGGTGGAACAGTTTGGAAAGAATTAGGAGGTGTGGCCTTGTTAGAGGAGGTACGTCACTTAGGGTGGGGTTTGAAGTTTCAAAAGCTCACACCATTCCCAGGCTCTTGCTTCCTGTCTTCTACTTGTAGATCAGATGTGAACTTTCAGACACTGCTCCAGCACCATGCCTGCCTTCCTTCTGCCATGCTCCCTGCCAAGGTATTCATGGGCTTGCCCTCTGAAACTATAAGCAAATCCCCAACTAAATGCTTTCTTTTATAAGTTGCCTTGGTTGGTCATGATGTCTCTTCACAGCAATAGAATAGTAACTAAGACATCAGAACAATTTATTGTAGAATGAAATATAAGCGGTAGCTTCTCTGTCCTGACCCATCCTACAGCTGCTTCTAAGTACTCACTCAGATGCCTAATATTAATTACAGAATGTTTGGCCTATAGTTCAGGCTTATTACTAACTAGCTCTTACATTTCTATTTATATTGCCACATGACTGTGGCTTTTATTGGTCTTCTGGCATCTTGTTTTTTAGGTGGCTGTCTTGCATCTCTCCCTTCTTTCTCCCTGTATTTACTTTGGCTTTCCAGCCTAGATATATTATGCCTTGCTATAGGCCAAAGCAGCTGTTATTATCAACCAATGAGAGCAACATATATTCACAGCACACAGAAGGGTCATCCCACAGCAGTGAGAGGCTCAATTCCTACCAAGTTGTGCTTGAATGTGCTTGCTGACTTTCCTTGCCGAGTGACTTGAGTGACAGACTATAGGTCTGATCTTCAATTTTGCCTCCAGAGTGATGAGGATGAAGATAGCATCTTTCCTGAAACAATATAAACAGTTGGATCTCAATACACCATTTTCAGTTGTGAAGTCCCTGGATCTACCGTATCAACCTTTCTCTGAACTTTCTAGAAATGTAGAGTTTCTAGCCAACCCCAGTGGCTGCACTTACAGAGCCAGAAATTCTGGTGTGGACCTGGAAATCCAGATTCTTAGTAAACCCTCTAATAACTTGTAAACCATTGGATCACAACAATTTCAGATAAATAATATGCCACCCTGAATTGAAGATCTTTAAAACCCATACCTCAAGCTTCCTTCGGGCAATCTGTTCAAATACTTAATAGTTGCTATTGTAGGGCACATCTTATAGTCAGTGTGATGCAAGGCATGTCGAGAGCCTCAGTGAAAAGATTCATTTTGGAGATAAATGCCATTACCATAATACCCATTTCTCACAGTATCAAAGCCAGCTAGTGATACTGAACCCTTCCAGAGCCTACCTTGAAGAAATGCCCTTAGAGCATTGTGAGTCAGCTCTCCTATTTCTACTGTTTCTGTTCCTTCTGTTCATCACCTGAGTCTATTTCCTACATCTCGGATCTTTTCTGAAACTACACTTCTTTGCTGAGCTTCCTCATTAGGCCCATTCCAGCAACCAGATGCTGGCTTTTCTTCAGTGGCTTTGCCTCTATGTCCTTATAATTAAAAAATCACAAATGGCTTCTGTCCCAAATTAATCTGATAAACATTGAGTAATGGTTGATAGAGCCAAATGTACTTAAAAAAATAACTATAAGAGGAAAATAAGTTAAATTTTCACCACCATCCTGCCATTCAAGGCGCCATATTGGTCTAGTCTCATGCCACAAAAGGACAATTATTTGCCCTTGAAATAGTGTTTTGCAGGTACAAAGAAAAGCTAATGGGGGTGGGTGGAATTCCTACAGAATATTATTCTCTGTCTCTTTCTCTGTAATGGGTGTCCATATTTTTCTGGCACAGCACAACACCATTGCCCTCTTCCTGTTGCTTCTCTTTACAGAGAACACTGACCTGCTGCAGGAAAAAACAGCCCCTAAAGCACTCCTGCTCTTCATAGAAGGTAATGGAGCAAGGCAACACTGCATGCAGTTGGAAATCTTGATTTTTCTCTCCCAGTGCCATCTGCTCCTCACTTTTCCACTTTAATCTCCCATGCTCACCTCCCTAGCCATGGTATATAACTTTAAAAAAATATACTTTCTCTAAGAGAATCACTTGTATATTTCAATTAGGATGTGATAAATGATATCTCTGCACCCCTCCTGCAGATTGCCAAGCACATGCTATAGAATTTTATATGTTGTCGTGACCCGGCATGTCTCCGCTTTAACCCACGACAGCCATGAGGTTCTACCTGAGTAGGGGTTGTGTAGACCTGGAAGCTCCTAGCAACCCAGCACGATAAAGACCAAACACAGGCATCTTGTCACCTTCAGAGAGCTCTCAGTTCCATGTTGTAGAACTAGAGTCATTTCTTTATTAGCCATCTTTTCTGGTGTTTCTTAACCATCCTGCCATGACCACAAGGGAACCATCTCTCTTCGTTCTCCTCTCTCCTCTGGTCACTCGCCCCTAGCTCTTAACCTTCCATCCTCACAAGTTACTCACACACCTCTGGTCCCTCTGCCCAGGTGAGGGCCTATTCAGATGCTTAGGTGCATAGAGATGCAAATTAGGAGGCATATTACCCTGAGGCCATGGTAAACAATAGTAGCCCTACTGGCATTAACAATGCAATGGTGAGCCGGAGTTTTCCAGTGGTCCATGTTTACAGGAGCTAGAGACTGGGCCCCAAAATATTCCATAACAGAATTATTTGGTCCCCCACAATATGCTGGACAAGCAACAGGCCCAGCAAAGCTTTACAGGTGATGCTACAAAAATGAGGGTGCTGGACATCATTGCTTACCCCAGTCTCACTCCTCTGCCCATCACACACTCCCAACCACTAATATCATGAGGAAGTTAGAAGTAGTTCAGATGCACCATGCTAATCTGTTCTTCAAATCCTAAGGTTGTTTCTAAGTTGCTTTGCGCAGCAGCCACCATGCATCTGTTCATGAAGCCTGCCGTTTTCATTAATATTTACATACATGCAGGCCTCAGTTCTAATATCTAATTTGACAATATTATGATGTATTTTATGCAGCCCAGCATATACTATCTCAAGTCACTGCTCGTGTCAGCATCGTTAAAGACAGTTTAGTCTCTCTGTCACCAGCCCTGGAATTCATGGGTTTATAACAGTCATAAAAGCATATGGATGTTCTGCGATGACAGGGCTGCACCTGGGGAGTGAATCTGGGTGGAAGAGAAGAGTCTTTGCTTCCTGTTTCCAAAACCCCAAAATGTTTGTGTTTTCGGGGCATTTTCCTCTTTTGCTCTCTCCATCAAAATGAAAAACGATTTAATTTAATTTCTTAAAGGAAATATGAGAAGCTCTGTAGTCATTACTGGCTCCTTTGCTAGATTTTTGAAGTCATTTCATTTTCAGAAGGAATTGTTGCCTATCTGGAATAAAATTATACTTTCATAAAAAATTGTCACATCATTCCCGTTCATTTTACCGGCTTTTTAAATCTGTGGGAATGCCATGGCTGCAGTCTACTTGTGTGCTGGGCTCATGTTCTCACTAAGCTCTTGTGATTGTTGTGGTCATAGGGAGTTAATGTTTCTATTTTTTTAACCTGTGTTAATTTTGGCATAATTAGCATAAGGAATTTATTAATATATCTGTGGATGCAAATCTCACTCCCGAAGTTAATAATTAAAAAGCCTCTGAGGCTGCATATTCAGCTCTATCAAATGACAAAATAATAGATGATTAAGGATCACAGAAATTGTGGGGTTCATTTGGTCATTTCGCCCACCCTTCATCTTTGGGCCTCTGGATTCTTGCCTTCATTATTCTCTAATTGGTCCACTCATCCCCTTTGTCCCTACTCACCAATCAATAGCCGTATTTATGTAATAAATTATGTCTCAGAGGGTTGTACAGACTTAGGTATTGTTTCTGTAGGAAATGGATTTTGCAGGGTAGGTAAGGTCTTTGATCACTACTCTCAGCCAATGGCTTCTTTAAAAGGTTTAGGAGGATGCCAGCCTCCTGAGCCCCAGGTAAGACTGCCCCTGACCCGGCCATGCTTGCCCAGTATAACTCCAACTACCCTTCTCTCCTTGTCATTTTATCTTAGCCCACACCTCTGGCAGAAGCCTCCTACCCCACCAGAAGCCAGGCCAGAGCCCTGAATGCCATGTAAGACTGTACCGCATCCCACCCCCTGCATACACCCAGCATAATTCCAACTTCCCTTCCTCTCCTCATCACCATATCTTGGCCTACACCTCTGGCAGAAGCCTCCTACTCCACTAGAGGCCAAGCCAGCATCCTGAACCCCAGCGAGGAGGCCAGCTCCCTGAAAAAACAGGCAGAAATCTCCTATTCCATCAGAACCAGACCAGCATCCTGAATTCCAGAGGAACCCTGGCCAGATCAAGGGCTATGTACATCACCAGTACATTGGCCCCTAATTTGGGCAGCAACCTCCTGCTGAATCAGAGACCATCAGTAGTCTAGCCCTCAACTTGGGCAGAGGCTTTCTACTCAATCATAGTCCACTCCAGCCCGAAGAGCAGAGAGGAAACAAAAACCAAGGAAGAAAATGCTCACCCAATAAAGACAAACCCAGAAATTGGCACCCAGCCCTATAATCACTCAAAGTCCAGATGCCTAAGTATCAGAGTAAGAACACATCATCATTAGCCAGGGCAGTATGTCACCACCAACACCCAGCCATCCTACTACAACAAGCCCTGAATATTCCAGGACAAAAAATAACCTTAAAACCAACTTGAGAAAGATGATAAAGGTCTTTAACGAGGAAACGAATAAATTTCATAAAGAATTTGAGGAAAAGACAACCAAAAATGGAAGAAATAAATGAATCCCTTAAAGAATGTCAAAAGAAAAAAAAGGGGGGGCAAGCAAAACCAAGCAGTTGAAGCAAACGAATAAAACTGTTTGAGACCTAAAAATAGAAAAGAATAAAGAAAACACAAACTGAGGGAATTTTGGGAATTGAAAATCTAGGTAAGTGAACAGGAACTACTGATACAAGCAACAGAATATAGGAGGTAGAAAAGAGAATTTCAGGCATCAAAGACATGACAGAAGAAATAGATGTATCAGTCAAAGAAAAGGTTAAGCCTAAAAAAATCCAGAAAATCTGAGACACTATGAAAAGACCAAAACTAAGAATAATAGGAATAGAAGAAGAAGATTCCTAGCTCAAAGGCCCATGAAATATTTTTAACAAAATCATACAAGAAAATTTTCCTAACTTAAAGAAGGACATGCCTACAGAGCTAACAGAACATCAAACAGATTGGACCAGAAAAGAAAGTCTCCTTGCCACATAATTATCAAAACACTAAACACACAGAACAAACAGAGAATATTAAAAGTGGCAAGGGAAAAGGGTCAAGTAAAATATAAAGGTAGACATATTAAATTTATACCCACCTTCTCAATGGAGACTCTCAAAACCATAAGGAACTGGAGAGATACGCTGCAGACTCTAAAAGACCACAAATGCCAGCCCAGACTACTATGCCCAGCAAAACACTCAATCATCATAGATGGAGAAAACAAGATATTACACAACAAAGTCAAATTTAAACAGTATCTATCCACAAATCCAGCCCTACAGAAGGAAAACTCCAACCAAAGGAGGTTAATTATATCCACAAAAACACAGGCAATTAATAATTTCACACCAGTATAACCCAAAGAAGGAACACACACACACACACACACACACACACACACACACACACACGCAATAGCAACTACAAAAAAATAACAGGAATAAATAATTATTGGTCATTGATATCTCTCAATATGAAAGAACCCAATTCCCTAATAAAAAGACAAAGACAAATAGAATGGATGTGTATACGGATCCACCATTCTGCTGCATACAAGAAATACACCTTGATATCAAAGCTAGACAGAGTGAAGGATGGAGAAAGATTTCCCAAGCAAATAGCCACAAGAAGCAAGCTAACGTAGCTATTCTAAAATCTAACAAGATAGATTTCAAGCCAAAATTAATCAAAAGAGATGGGGAAGGACACTTCATACTCATCAAAAGAAAAATCCATGAAAAAGATGATGTTTCAGTTCTCAACATCTGTTCCCCAAATGCAAGGGCATCCAAATTTGTAAAAGAAACATTACCAAAGCTTGAACCACACATAGACCCTCACATACTGATAGTGGGGGACTTCAATACCCCACTGTCACCAATGGGCAGGTCACCCAGACATAAATTAAACAGAGAAATGATGGTGTTATCAGATGTAACGAACCAAAAGAACCTAACAGATATCTTCAGAACGTTTCACCCAAACAAAAAGGAATATACCTTCTTCTCAGCACATCACAAAATGTTCTCCAAAATTGACTGTATACTCAGTCACAAAGCAAGTCTCAACAGATACAAGAAAATTGAAATAACCCCCAGTATCTTAGCAGACCACCACGGATTAAAGCTGGATTTCAACAACCAGAGTAACAACAGAAAGCCCACAAATTCATGGAAACTGAACAGCTCTCTACTGAGTTTCCTAGCACTGGGTCATGGAAGAAATAAAGAAAGAGGTTAAAGACTTCCTAGAATTCAATGAAAATGAATGCACAACAAACTTATGGGAGGAGATGAAATCTATGCTAATAGGAAAGTTATAGTATTAGGTACCTTCATCTAGAGAGATATCATACTAGTAACTTAACAGCACACCTGAAAACTCTAGAACAAAAAGAAGCAAACACACCCAAGATGAATAGATAGTATGAAATAACCAAACTAGGGGCTGAATTCAATAAAATAGAAAAAAAGATAACAACACAAAAAAAGCAATGAGACAAAGTTGGTTCTTTGAGAAAATCCACAAGGTAGACACACCCTTGTCCAAACTAATTAAAAGACAGAGACAGGTTATCCAAATTAACAAAAGCAGAGCTGAAAAGGGGGACATAACATCAAACACTGAGGAAATCCAGAGAATAATTAGGTCATACTTCAAAAACCTGTACTCCACAAAACTGGAAAATATAAAAGAGATGAACAAATTTCTTGACAGATACCACTAACCAAAGTTAAATGAAGAACAGATAAACAATGTAAATTGACCTATAACCCCTAAGGAAATAGAAGTAGTCATTAAAAGTTGTTTCCCCCTCCCAAAAATACAAACATACAAAACCCCCAAACAGACAAATAAACAAACAAACAAACAAAAAACAGGGCCAGACAGTTTTAGAACATAATTTTACTAAACTTGCAAAGAATACATAGTACTAATATTCCTCAAAGTATTACAAAATATAGAAACAGAAGGAACATTGCCAAAATCTTTTTTTGAGCCCACAGTTTGATAACCAAACCTCACAAAGACTCAACTAAGAAAGAGAATTACAGGCCAATAACCCTCATGAACATTTATTCAAAAATACTCAGTAAAAATATTTGCAAACTGAATCCAAGAATGCATCAAAAACATCATCCACCACAATCAAGTGTGCTTCATCCCAGGGATGCAGGAATGGTTCAACATATGCAAATCAGTCAATGTAATCTACCATATAAACAAACTGAAAGAAAAAAACACACATGATCATCTCACCAGATGCTGAAAAAGCCTTTGACAAAATTCAACACCCCTTCATGATAAAAGTCTTGGAGATATCAGGGATACAAGGGACATACCTAACCATAATAAACACAATATAAAGCAAGCAAATAGCCAATATCAAATTAAATGGCGAGAAACTCAAAACGATCCCACTAAAATCAGAAACAAACAAGGCTGCCCATTCTCACCATACCTATTCAATATAGTACTTGAAGTTTTAGCTAGTGCAATAAGGCAACTAAAGGAGATCAATGGGAAACAAGTCAGAAAGGAAGAAGTCAAAATAGTGGTATTTGCAGATGATATGATAGTATACATAAGCAATCCCAGAAATTCTAGAGCTGATAAATACCTCCAGCAATGTGGCTAAATACAAGATTTACTAAAAAAAATTAATAATAATAATCAGTAGCCTTCCTATAGTCAAATGATACACAGGCTAAGAAAGAAATTAGGGGAACAACACCTTTCACAATTGCCACAAGTAAAATAAAATATCTTGGTATAAATCTAACCAAACAAGTGAAATACTCATATGATAAGAACTTGAAGCCTTTAAAGAAAGAAATTGAAGAAGATATCAGAAGGCAAAAAGATTCTCCATGTCCATGGATCAGTAGGATTAATTTAATGGACATATTACCAGAAGCAATCTACATATTCAACGCAACCCTCATCAAAATATTAACACAATTCTTTACAGACCTTGAAAGAAAAATACTCCATTAAAAAAAAAACAGAAAAACCCAGGATATCTAAAACAATCCTGAAAAATAAAAGAACTGTTGTATGTATCACCATCCCTGATTTCAAGCTGCACTACAGATCTATAGTAATAAAACTCACATGGTATTGGCATAAAAAAAAAAGACAGGTGGTTCAATGGAATCAAATCAAAGACCCAGATGTAAATCCACACACCAATGAACACCTGATTTTGATTTTTAAGAAGCCAAAAATATACAATAGAAAAAAGAAAACATCTTCAACAAATGGTGCTTGTCTAGCTGGATGCTAGCATGTAGAATAATGCAAATAGATACACATCTATCACCCTGCATAATAGTCACCTCCAAGTGGATCAAAGACCTTAACATAAATCCAGATACACTAAAACTGATAGAAGACAAAGTGGGAAAAAGCCTGGAACTCATTGGCACAGGAGATAGTCTCCTGAACAGAACACCAATAACATAGGGGCTAAGATTGACAATTTATAAATGGGAACTCATAAAACTGAAAAGCTTCTGAAAGGCAAAGGACATCATTAATAGGACAAAACAGCATCCTTCAGAACGGTAAAATATCTTCACCAACCCCACAGTTGACAGAGGAATAATTTCCACAATATATAAAGAACTCAATAAACTAGATATCAACAAACCAAACAATCCAATTCAAAAATGGGGTACAAATCTAAACAGATAATTCTTAACAAAAGAATCTAAAATGACTGAGAAACACTAAAGGCAATGCTCAACACCCTTAGCCATCAGGGAAATGTGAATTGAAATGACTCTGAAATTTCATCTTAACCAGTCAGAATGTCTAAGATCAAAAAACACAGGTGACAGCTTATACTGAAGAGGATGTGGAACAAGGGGAACACTCCTCCATTGCTGGTGGGAGTGCAAACTTGTACAGCCACTTTGGAAATCAATATGGTGGTTTCCCACCAAAATTGACAATTGATCTACCACAAGACCCAGATGTACCACTCTTGGGCGTGTATACCCAAAGGGTGCTCAGTCGTGCCACAAGGACACTTGCTCAACTATGTTTATAGTAGCTTTATTTGTATAGCCAGAACCTGGAAACAATCTAAAGGTCCCTCAACCAAAGAATGGACAAAGAAAATGTGGGACATTTACACAATGGTGTACTACTCAACTGTTAAAAAGAAGGACATCAGGAAAGTTATGGCAAATAAGATGAAACTAGAAAAAATCATCCTCAGTGAGGTAACCCAGACCCTGAAAGATGGACATGGTATGTACTCGCTCATAAGTGGATATTAGATGTAAAAGATAACCAGGCTGCAATTCATAGACCCAGAAGGATCAAGGAGGGATCCTTGGATCTCCCTGGGCAGGGGACATAGAATAGATTTTGCAGGTGGACTGGGGGTGGGTGAGGATGGAAACAGGAGGTATCAGACAGAGGGGATGTATATATAGAAAGTACTAGAAGAGACAACTGGAAAAAGGAGGCATTTTGGGGTGAGAAAGAAACCTAGTACAGTAGAAACTCCCAGGAATCTACAAGGATGACCCTAGCTAAGACTTCTAGCAATGGGGAATATGGAGACTGAACCAGCCATCTCCTGTAACCAAGCCATATAATTTTCAACCTACAATTTGTCCTGCCTACAAGATGTTCTGGGGTAAAAGAAAAAAGTAGTGCAGAAATTGTGGGAATGGCCAACCCATTGGTCCAGCCTGAGACCCATGCCAGGAGAGGGAGCCCAACCATGACATTGCCTAGAGGGTCAGAATTCCAGGATAGATAACCTATAGATAACCTATAGACCTAAGAGAGAATCAAACAGGACTGGCATAAATAAATATGTGAATGTAATGATGCCTAACGCCACTCGGCTATACTCATACACTGGTGCCTAGCCCAATTGTTATCAGAGAGGCATCATTTAGCAACTGATGGAAACAGATGCAGAGCCTCACAGCCAAACATTAGGTAGATTTCAGGGAGTCCTGAGGAAGTGGGAAGATGGATTGTTGGAGCTAGAAGGGTCAAGGACATTACAAGAAACCCACAGAATCAACTAATCTGGACTCATAGGGTCTCACAGAGACTGAACTGACAACCAGGGAGCCTGCATGGGACTGACTTAGGCCCTCTTCATATATATTACAGTTGTGTAGCTTGTCCTTGTGGGGCTCCTAACAGTGAAAGCAGGGCTGTCTCCAACGACTTTGCTGGCTTTTGGGACCCCCTTCTTCATACTGGGTCTTCTCATCCAGCCTTAATAGGAAGGGAGGTGCCCAGTCTTACTGCAAGTTGATATGCCATGTTTGGTTGCTATCCTTCGGGGATCTGCCCTTTTCTATATTGAAACAGAGAGGAGGTGGAGGGAGGGGCAGGGAGCACAGGAGAGAGAGGAAACTGTGGTCAGGATGTAAATAATAAAAATAATAATAATATTAAAATGTTTGGGTAGACTGAAGCAGGTGAATGGATTTAACTTTTTAAAAGGTGGAATATATATTCCACATCTGGCAAGTCTTGGCAGCCAAGTATAGTTGTATAATTGCTGCTGTAATTACCCCTCCCCATTATATTTATGAGTAGCATTCCTTTTTTATATACAGAAGGTGGTTGTCAGCTTTTATACATAGGCCCTTGATCCATTTGTATCCTCTAGATAGCAAAATTCCAGAGAACAGACTGGCATAGAAAATGCTAAGAGAACATTGATTTCCCAAGGCCATCTTACACTCCCATGAGCTCTGTATGGGCGTCCCAGGGTTTTAGCCTGAGCCCCAACAAACACTGGGTATTGTCAAACTTGTCGGTTTCCCCCATTCTAGTGGTAGTCTGTGCCACCACTACATTGTGGATTAAATTTGTATTTCGTGACTATTAGTCATGTTAAACATCTTTTCATCTGCTTGTTCATAAATGGTTAACATTCTATCTGTGTAATAATTAAACCTTTTCCATATTTGTTTTCTGTTTAGTTGTTTTTCTTATGTGCATTGTATTGTAAAAAATTGTACTTTGTATGTTTTTGCATGCTGGGCTTGTGTTCTGTGATCCAAATTTCTCAGAATTTTCTATACAGCAGTTATACATTCTGTTAATTTTTTTAACTTGTCCATTTCCACTTGTACACTTTCTACTTATTTCCTTTACAGAGAGATTGAGACCAACACAATCCTAAAGGGAAATTGTGTGTCTATGTGTGTGTGTCTGTGTGTGTGTGTGTGTGTGTGTGTGTGTGTGTGTGTGTTGTGGAGGGCACACTCCCCTGCTCTCCATCCCTGGAAGGCAAGATAGTGTTACCATTAAAGTGGTGCTAGCTTGTGTTCTTGAAAAAGATCTTTATTGGCTTTCTATGTGTGGTTCATTGGAAGTTTCTATCATAAATGGGTATTTCACAGTTTAAATCTTCTTTCAGTAGTCCAGAGAGATGGCTCAGTGGTTAGTTACTAAAAAGACCTAAGTCCAGTTCCCAGCATCCACACTGGCCATTAACAATCTCCTGTAGAGATTGAAGCAGATGCAGAAATCCACAACTAATCAATGGGCCAAACTCCTGGAGTACAATTGAAATGAGGGAGGAGTAAAAATGTGAACAAATGAGTTAAGACCATAATGGGAAAACCCATAGAATCAGCTGACCTGAGCTAGTGAAAGATCACTGACTCAGGGTTGACAAACTGGGGAATCTGCATAAGACCAAACTAGACTCCCTTAATATAGGTGACAATGATGTGACTGGGACACTATATATGAGGTTACTGGCAGTGGGTCCAATACCTAGCACTAATGTAAAAACTGACTTAGTGGAGCCCATTCTATTCTTGTCCAGCCTAGACATAGGGGTGTGGCAGTGGAGAGGTGCCTTGGTCCTGTGTCAACTAGATGATGGGACAGACTTAATAGACTTCCTAGGGGAGGCCTTACCCTCTCTGTGGAGCAGATGGGAGGAGAAGGGAGTGGAAGGAGTGGGAGTAAAGGGGGAGGGGGACCTGGGATTGGAATGTAAAACATAAATTAATTTTAAAAGGGGAGAAAAAAACCAATCTCCTGTAGAGGGTCTGATGCCCTGCTTTCCCCCCTGGCCACACATGTGCCATTCACTCACATAAACACACTTGCACATATACATAAACAAGACATCTAAAAAAACAAGAAGAAGGAATAGTTTTTAAAAATTAAACCCTTTTCCACATCTATGGAGATGGTGATATTATTTTTCATTTGGGGCCTGTTAATTCATTAAATTATATTAATTGATGCTTGAGTTATAAGCCAACCTGGCATCTCTGTAATAAAAGCCACTTTGTTTTATCACATTTTCATATCAATTGTTTTTGTTGTTTTCTTTTTTTACTCAGTGAAACCAAAAACTTGTCAATGTTAAATCACTTTGTGCTTGTTGCCTTTTTCCTATCATTCTTTAGTTTTTCCATTTCATTGAATTTGTGATTACTGATTATCTTTTTTAAAGATTTATTTATTTTTAATTTCTATCTGTGTGAATGCCTGTCTGTATGTGTGTTCACATTGTGGGTGATTTTGTGGTGCCTACAAAGGCTTAAAGAAAGTGTCAGATCCCCTAGAGCTGGGGTTTAGTTTGTGGGCTGCCACGGGGCTGCTGGGAACTGAAGCCTAGTCTTCTGCAAAAATATTAGGTGCTTGTAACCTCTGAGCCATCCTCCAGCCCCATTTGTGCTATTTGGAAACAGCTCTGCTTTGATGTCTGCATCATTCATTTGTTCTTTTCCAGGGGTGTAGGGAGAAATCCCAATTAGAGGTACCACTGACCATACCCAAGAGTTATGTAACAAGGGTTTAAGAAGGAGGGAGGCACACTCACAGCTCTCTTTTGCCTGGCTGAGCAGACTAGGAATCATTTCTGGGTCTGTCCTGCTCGGGTGCAAACCTGATCACTGGCTCCCTTGTGTGAGTACTTTTCCCCAATAAACTATCAGTTATCAACCCATCTCTGACTCCACTTTGTAAACATCTGTACATGAGTTTTATGAATAAAGCTTAGATCATTTTATTTTGGATATTTCTTCTGTTCCAATTTGAGCATTTGTTGCTATAAATCTTTTTGGAAGCCATATCTGATATACTTTGGTATATGGAGTTTTAGTCATTGATCATGTAAGTTATTTCCTGTTCTCTTGGAGCAGTGTTGGCTGTTTTACAATTGTTTCATTTAGACTCAAAATGTTTGGGGAATTTGCAACTGTATTTCTGTAATTAATGTCTGAGTTTTATAACTGAATGCATACTTTATATGTAAATGTTCAACATACATAGTCTAATTTATGCACTTGAAGAGATTTTTATATTCTGTTGTCATCGTAGAGAAACATTCTGTGAAAGACCATTAGGTCAAGTTAGTTGACAGTGTTTTTCACTTCTATACCTTTACTGATTTCTGTCTACTCATACTATAAATTACCACAAAAGGAGTCTGAAATTCTCCCCCTGTAATTATTTCTCTATTTCTTGAAGGTGGACTTCCGTTTCCCACCTGCTAGTTCCCAAATAACTGATACAGAGACTGAATATTAATTATAAATGATCAGACAATAGCTTAGGTTGGTTACTAACTAGCTTTTACATCTTAAATTAGCCCGTATTTTATCTATGTTCTACCCTCTATTGAAATAAGGTATCGCCTTCTTTCACCATAGCACATTCATCTTGCTTCTCTCTGCATCTGCCTGAAAACTCCCAAGACTCCTCTCCCTTCTTCTTGCCAGCATTCTCTTCAGAGTGGTTCTCCCACCTAACCTTATCCTGTCAAGCTATTGGCCAGCCAGCTTCTTTATTAAACCAAACACAGTGACATGTATTCACACAGTGTAAAGGAATTTCCACAATTTCTACTCACTATTTTTGCCTTGCACATTTTGAAACTGTTATTAGATACAAAGACTTTAGTTTTTCTACTCCTGAGTGATGAATCAACTCCTCTATTGTTCTTTTGCCCCTTTACATCTAATATTCATAATTTTGAAGTTTATCTGCAGGTGCTTCAGCACGGTTGGAAGATCTGAGTTCTATTGCTCTGTGTGGCTTGAAAGCACACATTCTCATCTACATGCTGCAAGGTGTATGTGTTAGGATGGAGTCTGGATAGACTTTTTCTTTCTTCTGCCTGTAGAGAGATTGTTGCATTTTTTTTTGGATTGTGCAATTTCTGACAAGAAATCCATGTCTGTTGTCTTGTTGTGCTCTGCATCCTTTTTAACATATGGTTATTTTGAAAATATAATTTTATTAATTCGTTGACAATTTCATATATGAATGGAATGTATTTTGATTATATTCACTCCCCACTATTCATCCTCCTAAGTCTTCCCATATATACACCCTATCCCCTTCAAAGTTCATGTCCTTTCAAAAATAGCTTACCAAGTCCACTTCATTCAGAGGTGTGGGATATCCAGTGGCGTGTGGTCAATCTACCAGGAGACACATCTGTAAAGAGAACTGGCTCTCCCTTCTCTAAAAGCCATCAGCTGTCAGTTACTCCTCAGCTAGGGACAAGACTCAGGACCCCTCCTGCCTCTGTGCTGCAATGTGGACTTGTTTGATCTTTGACAGATCTGGTACAGGCAACAATAGCTGCTGGGAGTTTGTGAGTACAGTGGTCCCATCCTGTCCAGAGATGATGTTTTTCTCTGGTTCTCCCTGGCCTCTGGTTCTTAGAACCTTTTCATCTCTTTTCTCACCATAGTCCCTGAGACTAGGATAATTGGATATGATATAATCATCGCATTTGTAGCCCAGCTCTCCACAATGCAATTTGATGAGTTATGAACTTCTCCCTTAACTGACACACACTGCACAAAGTAAGTTCTCTAACAGATCTAAGAGCTGCAGTAATCTATGGGTAGACAGATACAAATTTAGAAAGCAGCTTGATCTATGTCCATTAAGCAAAATAATAGTAGTAAGCTCACACTGTGGTCAATGATCTCCAAGCCATGGGTTCTTGGCTAGAAACTCATACCAGACATGAGAATCCCACTGTGAAGGAGACCTTCAACCCAATCATGTCAGAAGGAGGAATGGTGAGAGGGAGGGAGGGAGGGAGGGAGGGAGGGAGACAAAAGAGCAAGATAGAATGTATAGTTCGGTGAACATGGCTGTAACTCAGAATAGATGTAGATTCACTTAAGGAGAAGGCTGAAATTTTGAGAGTGTCACCAAAGAAGCCCCAGAAAGAGGATAGATTTAAAAGTCATCAGTAACATTGAAAATGTGTTCATTAAATTGCTCTACCACTGTCAACATAGTTATCACTGTGGATGAAGTTTGTGGTGTATCCCTTTCAGCTGATAAGGAAGCAGCTCATGCTGTCTTTGGGCACACCATCATGAGGATGTATGTCAGGACAGCCATGATGACAAACAGGAAGAAGGAGGCATAGGTTCCCTAGCCTGTGGGGTGATGTTCAGCTCTCAGCTAAGCTGTCTCTAGGTAGGCTTGCTCTAGCTATGAGGAGGGACTGTGTCCAAATACTGGGAAAGGTGTTTTGGGATCCAGGAGCATGATTTCATCTTTCAAAAGTAGTGTGGACTGTATTGTTGCTTGACAAAGTTCCAGCATTTCGACATTGGAGACTACAATTCTCCAGCATACTTTTACTTCCATTTTTAATGATTCTCACTAAGTGTCATGGGTGTTTCCCTTATGCCTTTTCCTTTGGGAAATTTTGTGTGGACTTCAGTAAAGGATGAGGATATATACAATGGTAACCTCTTTAAACAAAAGAATTCTTTGGAAAAAAATCCCTACCACTGTGGAACCTACTTCCACACAAGTTAACACCAAGCTGCTAGAAAATTCAGATAAGTAACATATGTTTGATAAATACGGTATATTTGATAAATCAGATTTGTCTGATAAATAAGATACATTTGATAATCAAGATTTATAAATTCCTAAGGTCTACTCAGGTTCACAGTAATATTTGTCTGGCTTCATCTTTGCTTACTTTAATAAAGCTTTAGCTATTTGGATAAACTGAGCCATACAAAATAACTGCAATAATTTATAATGGAGTATCTGGTCCCCTGAGAGGTTACTTCTCCTAAGGTCATGCATTTAAACAAAAGCTCCAATTTCCTCAAGGACTTGAAGAAAGTTCCTGCTTGCTACAAAGGGAGCCATTCTCCTCATCTCTGGCAAGAGGAACTTGCCGCCCTTCCACCAACATATGGCTGTGGTGACTGTTAATGCTACCTCCCTCAATCCCTGCTCACAAGCCCCCCCAAGACCCCCTTTTCCATTCCCATTTAATCCTTTGTGCAATTATAGAGTATAAAAGGTGTAGCCTTTTCTCAACAAATGGGCTAGCTTGACTCAACCTCAGATCATGTCAGTCTCCTTCCCTGTGGACTCCACACCTCCTCTTTGGGACCTGAACTCCACTAGAGCTGGACTGCAGCATAGGAGCAGAGACTTTAATTCACAGAGTAACCATGGGTCACTTTTGACAGTGAAGTAGACGCAAGTTTGGAGGTATGACATTAGTAAACCAAGATCAGAAGTATGAACTGATAGACTCCTAAATCAACCAAGGCCTGTGGTCTCCAGAAAAACACTTATATACTATTTTCTGTATAGCAAGCCTTGTTTCATGAACCATAGATATGTTTTACTTTTAATTCCTGAGTGCTATAGTTTTCATTCTATAGATGGGGAAATGGAGGCATAGAGAGGTCCTTTGTCTTGGGTCACACAGACAGAATCTGATCCCACCTTTAGCCACTGACTTCAGAATCCAGGTTCTTGGACACCATCCTACACTGGAGGTGACTTACAGAACAATACAGAGTAGCAAATGCTTCCTTGCAGCTCAGCTAATGCCTGCCTCGTTACTCCTGTGCCAGGCAGAGGTGTCTGAATCCCCACATCTGATCTCAGGCAGGCCTTAACTCATCTGGTAGGCCACAGCCTACCCCCAGCCTGGCCACATATACTCTTTGCCCTGCCCTGACACACAGATACACACTAAAAGAAGGCAAGAAAAGGGCTAGATATTCCTGGACTAGGGGCCAGACCTAGAGTGAGTACCTGGGAACCAGGATCAGACTAGAGGGTGATGATGGGCTGGAAGGCAGAACCTCTGGGGGAAAGTAGGACAAAAGTTGGAGAGATGAAGGCAAAGACCAAATCAGGTGCACCATCAGGAAGCACTGTAGAGTGACTTGCAAGGGCTTCTTCAACAAGGTCTAGTCCTGAAACAGAGGGACTTACTGTCTCACATTTCTATAGGGTAGATCTGAAGTAAGGGTGACAGCAGGGTTGGTGTGTGTGTGTGTGCTTACATGTGTGCATGGTCATGACAGTGCACATGTGTGGTGGATAGAGATCAAGCTTAGGTGTCATTCCTCAGGAGCTACCCATCTTGGTTTTTGACCCAAGTTCTCTCACTAGGTCCAGAGACTTCCTGGTCCAGGTATGCTGGTCAGTGAGCCCACTTGTCTCTGCTTCTACATCAGAGGAATTACAAGTATACACCAATATGCCCTGCTTTTTGTGTGGTTACTGAGGAGTGAACCCACTCTGGTGAATGAGGCATGTTCTCAGTGTTATAATCCAGGCAAACCTGGCCCTGCCCTTTGGGGTCCTGGCAAAGTGGTCACCCTTGCCATTGCATGAGTACCCTGATTCTGTACACAGGTGCAGAGTTCCTTTAAGAGACAAGCTCCATCAACTCCTTCTCTCTCTTTTCCACCATTTCTCTGAAGATGTCTGATGGGGAATGTCCTTCTGTGTATGTTTGTCTTATTGATTGTTGAATAAAGTACTGCTTGGCCAATGAGGCAACAAGTTAGGCAAGACTAGGAGTCAAGGAGGAATCTGGGAAACATAGTAAAAAGAAGTCTTGTGATACAGGCAGGAAGTGACATAGCAGTCAGACTCATATATAAGCAGGGACAAACAGGAAGTCATCCCTTTTCTCTTGCTCTTCCTCCTTCCTGTGGAGTTGCCATGTAACTGCCAGGAAGTCAGGACACAAGGCCTGCTATCTCCATGAGATAAGTCCTATGATTATGGTTGGTAATTAAGACTGAGCTAGCAGATGAGAAATCCTAGTCATTGGCCAAGCAGCATTGTAAACTAATATAAGTCTCTCTGTGTTACTTGGGACCACAGTGTGGTGGTGGGCAGAACTCGGTCAGCCTGGTGGAAAGTGCCCACGTGGAGGCAGGGCTCAGGCAGATGGAGTAAAGATTTATCGTAACATATGTCTCTCTCCTGTCATGTAAGTTTGCCTGCATGGTGTATTTGTCCATCACCTGCTATGAGACCCACCAAGGTCCCACCTCACACTGTGTATAATAATACCCAGTCCCCAGGGTCACTCCTTTCTGAGGACAAGGGGAAGAACCTATTTCCTGATTCTCCTAGATTTAGATAGTTTATGAGCAGTCTCCCAGGATTCTTTGCTTGTAGCTTCATCCCACTCAGCCATCTTCATGCTCAAATGACCTTCCTCCTGAGTGTATCAGTGTCTAAGTGTCTCATTTTGAGCAGCATTCATAGTCCCAAGTCACATTAACATTGGCTCACTCTGACAATTTCATCTCAATATGATGATACTCAAATAGTTTATTTCTAAATAATTTAGACACACAATATTGAAGGTTGAGACTTTAGCATCTTTTGAGGAAGCCACAATACCACTCTTAACAACTAAGACTAAAACCTCGTAGAAATAGCATTGGAGAAGAAAGTTGGAAACATAGAAAGAAGAGATCCAGGGAAAAGCAATGTGAAGGATGATTTGCTGATGCCCCAGGTGTGTCTGTTGGTCTAGCTTAAGGGCTAAACAAAGTAACAAACAACTGGTAGCAAACACTCTGATGTGGTGTGTGTGTGTGTGCGTGTGTGTGTGTGTGTGTGTGTGTGTGTGTGTGTGTGTGTGTGTGTGTGTGATTGTGTGTAAGTTTGTCTGCATGGTGTATTTGTCCGTCACCTGCTATGGGACCCACCAAGGTCCCCTCAAACTGTGTATAATAATACCCAGTCCCTAGGGTCACTCCTTTCTGAGGACAGTGTGTGTGTGTGTGTGTGTGTGTGTGTGTGTGTGTGAGAGAGAGAGAGAGAGAGAGAGAGAGAGAGAGAGAGAGAGAGACTATGGTGAGATTAATCCCCTAATGCCTCATCTCACCTCTTCTGAAACACTCACCTTAGTCCCCTGATAAAGGACTCAGAACTCAACAGCACCCTCCTTCAAAGATTACAAATGACTGTGTGTGCCTGCAGTTTAATTTTGTACCCGTTTTTATTCATGAATCACATTTCTGCAAAGACATTAATCCTCACTCATTACTAAGTGCACCGTCAGCTTGATAATGCACTGATGTGCTTTTGTGTGTTGTGTTAGAACAAATAAGGCTCTTTATAGACGTCAATGGCACTCATCCTGTGAAACCTTCTCACTGAAAAGAAGGAAGATATGGAGGGAATTTTTAAAGATGGATTTGATCATCTCTGCATTTTCTCTTGTTCTTTGGAAAACTGATTCTGCAGGTGGCTTGCAGTTGTGCATATTAGTCACATAAAGAAGGCTCCCAAACTCAAGGGACCGTCAAGGAAAAGGCCACATTAATCTCCTATTTGTATCCCAACATGTTTATATCCACAGCTTCTATATTTGTTGGTACTTTTGGAATTTGATGAGAGACGGATTTGTTTTTTACAAAATGTAGTTGCTACCCAGTTTTACCACCACTCATATGTGTAGCTAGATGGTGAGGCATATCCTTTAAAAAAAGGTAAAAATGAAGACAGAGTCTATTTCTTTACCATCATAAACCCAAACTTACTGAAAAGTTTTATTTTATTTTTTCCTTGATTCCATATTTGGAAATGACTCAAAATCTACAATTTATTTGATAAGAAATGAATACTCAGAGGTATTCATAAATATGTTTCTAACATTACAAGAATGTTTATTTTACTATATCTGCCTACACAAAATTGGAGGAAGTCTAAATGTGCAAGAAAATAAGAACTGAGAAATATAAAATACAATAAAATTTATTATTTTTTCAAGAGTAATTCAGCGGGAAATGAGGTAAAATAACATTTAGTAATTTCTATTACAAAAGGTAATATCTGAATAGATGAACTTATGGTATACTATTATAATCAAGCTTAGTGCTTAGATACATATTATTTTTATTTTCTTCTTTCTGCATTTCTGAATCCTACATTTGACATATATTAACACTCTAATATAACACTAACTCTGATGCAACCAGGAGAGAGGAGGCTCCCTTATGGGCCCAAGTTTTCTGACCCTATCCTGGGCTCTCCCCACTTATTCCTTAAGCCACTGTGCCCTCCATCATCTAAATTCCTTGAGCAGAATTCCTGAGCCTTTGATTCAAAGAAAATTTCATTGCAAACCAGCCAATTCAAGTAGCAGAGATTCATCCTAAGGATTCCCTTTTAGGATCCCATTGACAAGAGTCTTTGGACCATTCTTTCAATAACTTGAGTCAACATGCAGCTTCCTTGGTGTCTATATTATTAACTTCATGAAAATGTACTCCAAGCCAGGCAGTGGTGGTGCACACCTTTAATCCCAGCACTTGGGAGGCAGAAACAGGCGGATCACTTTGAGTTCTAGACCAGCCTGGTCTGCAAGAGCTAGTTCCAGGACAGCCTCCAAAGCCACAGAGAAACCCTGTCTCAAAAAAACAAAAAACAAAAAAGCACTCCAATTGGCTATGAAATGGACTGGCTACACTTGTGTTGGTGCCCTACCTAGACCATTATCTGGGGCAGCATGAATGGGATTTGAAAAGTGGGGATTTAGTGTGTAGCACACTTGGGAAGTCTCTTCTTTCTGTGCTGAGACTCCTTTTGTCCCATCTCAGTGTGAAGAGTGCTACAGTAGAGCACAGACTGAGGAGGCACATGTGACCACACACACTGAATACAGGATGCACAGGTGACCACACACACTGAGTACAGGAGGCACAGGTGACCACACACAGTGAGTACAGACTGTGTACAGGTGACCACACACACTGAACACAGGATGCACAAGTGACCACACACACTGTTTTTAGTTGGTTAGTGGTGATCCCTAAGCTCTACCTAGAAGTTATCTTCTTGCCATGATCTCTCCGCCTGAAGGTGGGGATGCCCATCTGTCTTTGGGCCTGGGCAGCAGAATGGCTTCCTTGGCAACTGAAGTGAAATTCTAGGTTTTCCCCATTCCACCAATGGGGAGGAGAATGGTGTTGTTCTCTATGTTTTCTTCTAAGTGCAAAATGTCAAGATCACATGAATGCACTTACAGCCTCTCCTCGCGATAAAGCCCACTGTGATGTTCTTTTTACTTATTAGGAATTTAAAGTGACGGGTTTCTTTCTAATCATAATAGAGAATCATATATAGGAAGAAGCTGAGGAAATCGGGAAGGAGAGAAGAAAGGGGGAGAGATAGGGAGAGAGAGAAAGAGAGAGAAAGAAGGAAGGAAAGTTGGGATGAAGGAAGGAGAAAGAACAAAGAGAAGGAAGAGAAAATGCATGTAAAAAAAGAGGGAAAGGGAGGGAGGCTGCCAAAGGAAGTGTCATTTGTCACTCTGTATCATTTGTCACTCTGTGTCACTAAGTACAGTAGACTGAGCCCACAGCATGAGCAAACAGTCACCATTTTCTGTCTCTGAAAGAAGACATCTTTGGCTAGGGAAATGGTTCAGCAGTCAAGAGTGTTTGCAGAGGACCAGAGTTGAGTTCCCTCTAGTCACACTAGTTCTAAATCTTCTGACCTCCAGGGATACACAGACACAGACACAGGCACAGGCACAGGCACAGGCACAGGCACAGGCACAGGCACAGGCACAGGCACAGGCAGGCAGACACACACACACACAGACACAGACACAGACACAGACACACACACACACAGAGACACACACAGAGACATATACACACACACATACACAAACACACACCACAAATACATCTTTTTATTTGGCTCTAACTAGAAGAAAAAAAGGCTTGTTCCAGGTTTCTTCTTCAGAGACCCTAGGCCCCCTCGGGAAGCTCCATATGCACCTCCTGTGACACGAGAGATTCCCTTGTTAGATGAGAGGAGGCTTCTTCCTCTTGTCCGGCCTCTATGGTCCGCTGCCATCTCCCCCAGCTCCTATAGTTTTGACAGCTACAAAATACTATGTAGCATTTAATTATACTTTGTCTTGTATTATTTCTAAGTGTGTCTGGGAGACATTTAATGTTTGCTAGATTTTTAACACCTTAGAGCAGGAACCATGTTGTGTCATCTACAGAAAAAAATATGCTTAATAGTTTCTTGCTGAGTTCTGAACACGGAGCTGGTCCCCAGTTAGATAGGATATTATGGAAATTCACCTCTCCACAAGTAGGTTAAAGCAGTTACCAAGCAGCAGAAAGCAGGCAGAGGAGCATGTCTTTCAACCCTAGAGAAACTCATACGACTAACAATTTGTGCTTACATAACTTAGACAAGGCAGGGTGACCTGGCCTTTTGCTGTGCAGTTATATATCAAATTGTAAATATTGAGCCCAGCTATGGTTCATTGTTTAGGTGAAAAGAAATGAACCCACTAAATCATGAATAAAGTAAAACAACAAATGAACCCAATATCTAGCATTCCCTCTGTTTTATTATTATTGTAATGGCTCCTATTTATGGAGAGCAATGAGATAATCCAATGCAAGAGGACTACCTGTAATGATCATACCACCAGCATTGCCATTTGCAACTCGCAAACTTCTTTCTGCACATTTTTAGTTGAATAGTAATCATATGTATTTATGAGATACAGTGTAATATTCCAATGCATATATTTGATGGGACTCTCTAAATGGGATTACTTTACTGTTGTATTACTTTTTGTTTGGAGCCTTTGTACGTTTTTCTTTTATTTGCTCATGAAGCATATAGGCTATTTGGGAACTCCAGTTGTCCTTTTGTACCTTAGAACATTAGAATTTATTACTTCTATCTAGTAGTATTTTAGTATTGATTATCCAGGCTTCCTTTTTTCTTCCAGTCCCCACTCTTCCCAGTCTTGGTAACTGCCATTCTATATTCAACTGATTTTTTGTTTTATGTTGTGCTGTGTTTTGTTTTGTTTTGTTTTGTTCCAAGAATGGTCTCACTATGTAGCTCTGGCTGTCCTGAAATTCACTATGTAGACCATGCTGAACTCACAGAGTTGAACTCACAGAGATCTTCCTGCCTCTGCCTCCTGAGTGCTGGGACCACTACATGTGACTCTGGTTGACTTTTAAAAGGTCACTCACACATGGTTTAATTTATTTCCTAGTTGTTGTGATAAAATACTCTGACAAAAAGAACTTGGGGTAGAAAGTTTGTCTTAGCTCACAGTGCCAGGTCACACTTCATTATGTGGGGAAGTGACAGGTGCAAGAACTAGAGGGAACTGTCTGCCTCCTTCTAATCAGAAGATATGAGCAATAAATGCATGCACACTAGTGTTTAGCTTGCTTTCTCCACTTTATACACACCAGGATTCCCTGCCAAGAGAATGGTGCCACTCACCGTGGACAGGTCTTCCCACGTCAACATATCAAGATACCCCATTATAGACACGCTTATAGGCCAATATGACCTAGATGACCCCTCTCTTCAAGATACTCTTCCCAGGGGATTTCAGATTCTGTCAATTGACATCACCCAGTGCCACACATGAGAGAACATACAGTTTTTGTCTTTCTGTTTCTACCTTATGTAACTTAACACAATGCCATTCAGTTCCTTTTTTTTCAGCAAAGGATTTGAAAACATTCTGTTTGATGGTCAAATAGTATTCTATTGTGTATATACCAAATTTTTTAATATGCTCATAATCCAATCATCAGGTTTGGGTTAATTCCATATCTTGACTTCTGTGAATAGTGTCATAACAAACATGGATGTGCTGCTATCTTTCAATACCTAACATATCATGTATTAAATTGTTGCAACTTTTAGAACTGCAAAGACACAGGGAAAAAAACCCATAGACTCTAAATGTTTCTTGGTTGTCATGGAAATGTCTACTGACCATGCAGAGGAGACCCTGCATGACCCTCCTATTTGATTATCAGCAATAGAGAATCAATTTAGAATTCCCAGCAAGGCAGTCACTTCACCCCTGCTGTGCTGAGACAGCAAAGGACTTCCTGAGGTAGGCCCAACCCTAGTCCAAGGTCTACCTGCACGGATAGTATCTGATCTGGAATATGTCACTTGCAGTATCTGTGCCTTCTCTTCCAGTGAATGGAGATAGGCAATAATGCACCATTTGGAGCAATAGGTGCAAGGATTAAATAATGGTGAGGATATTTGTAAGCGACTGAGGATACAATGTGGCATTAGTCACACACAATTGTCGTCTTTGTAGTGCAGCTTGAAGCACTTTTTTTTGTTAATGGTCTCTAGCTTGCCATTTGTTTTAAATAAAATTTTATTTAAATTAGAAACAATCTTATTTTACATATCAATCCCAGTTCCCTCTTCCTCCCATCCTCCCATGCCCCCCCACCAACCTCCCTCATCCCACGATCCATCCACTCCCCGGGGAGGGTGAGGCCTTCCATGGGGTATCATCAAAGCCTGTCATATCATTTGGGGCAGGGCCTAGGCCCTCCCTCGTGTATCTCTTCTCTCTTAGTCTCCCTACTCTGCTAGGCCTAATAATAAACTGGTTAAGATGTCTCATCTGCCTCTCTTTTCTTCTTTATCTTTAATTTAAGCAAAAATTTAACATTTGGTGCCCAACTCGGTTTAGGCTCTCTCCGTACACTCTCCCGCAGCTTGCTGGCAGGATAGGCTTTCTCTGTAACTTCTCCCACCAGGGGCACAGGAAATTCAGGGGATCCTAAAATCTGAACTCATAACCTGCTTTCCATCTCGGTTTTTCCTGGCATTTCCTCCTGCCTGCAGCCACCTGAGATGCCAGGACTCTGTACACTTCAACTCACCACTTTTCTAACGAACCATCTTTGGAACCCACTCATCTGCCTGTTCGCTACAATTCGGTAAGATATCCTTTGAATTTTCCGAGGGTCAGGCTTGGGATCCTGCTCCAGGAGCAGTGCATTTTTGCTTTTTCAGTTCGTACCGCTGGGTCCTTTTTCAGGACAGCTGTGTCCCCTTTGGGGCCAGGCCCCTGGCAACTCCCACCGGCCGACGGGCATCTGGGGAGGAGCTTTTGCTGTTTTTTCCATTTGCCTCACCCATGGGAAATGCATAAGGAACCTTTCTGGTTGCAGCCAACAAGTGGGTAAACAGACAAAAAAGCAGCTTGTGGTTGCTGCCATTTTGGTCATGTGGGTTGATCTGGGGGCCGCCATCTTGGCTGTGTGACCTACCTGTAGGCACACCCACTCCAGCGGCCTGTGCCAGAAAACCTAGCTGCTGGACTTTTGTTTTCTGTCATTTTTTTTTTTTTTTTGCTTTTTATTTTTATTTTTGTCTGTGATTTCTTCTTTCACTGGCTCTGTTGCTCATGGCTTGTTTACTAAATACTGTACCTTTCCAGGGCCCTCTGTTTAAGTCTACTCTGTCCCTTTAAATCTCCTGTCTGTTTGCTACAATATACAGATCAGAGATTACATTCTGGTTCCCCCTTTTACTGTTATCCAGTTCTGCTTGTCTCTGTACCTGTAATTTAACTTATACCTATCTAACTATACCACTCAGTACATCCTGTAAGCCGTTTACAAAGATACAGCTTTTTTATTACAAAAAGGGGATTTTTCTCTAACTAAAGGCAAATTTTAACTGCTGAGATACTAAACAGACAGACAGCCCTCAAATGCTCAGAGATCTATAGAATATGGCGTTTAAAATGTTTTGTTTAAAAGCTTTCTCTAACAGAGAGATGGGCCAGCTGCTGGCTCCACCCCATTTCCTCCAAGAAGACTGATGGGCACTGAAGAAACTTCATCTGAGTCAGTGACAACGCTAGTCACTGAGCAACCCTGTCCTTCACCTCAACTGCTACAAAGTACTCCAGACATTGAACAAGAGGACAGTGGAATCGGCTTTCCCTGCGTTGCTTGGGCCAATGGTAGATGAGCCTTCCTGTAGTCCAAAATCCACGGGTCACATGCTATCAGCAAGTAGGCAGGTGTCCTGCAGCCTGCTGCTATGTATGGAGGACCTTGGGATGGCTGTCCATGCAGCCTTCTGGCAAGTCTCTATTATTCTTTAATCATTGATTCAGGTAAAATCTTATCCTTCTCAAGAACTCTGATGCTTTTGATGACTGGTAGTCTTGCCAGCTTAAAGCAAAACAGATTTTGGGAACAGGTATTTTAGGGTTTATCTATGTGAAGATGGTAATGTAAGGTGTATGAATTAAAGTTATGAAGCTCTGAAAATGTAAGTTACAAAGATCTGAGAATGGAAAGGTCTAATATGGTGGATAAATGCAAGTTATGAAGGTCTGAGAACAGAAGGTATAAAGATCTGAAAATTGAAGGTCTAAGATGGTATTGTAAGGTGTATGAATTAAAGTCATGAAGGTCTGAGGATAAGAAGGCTTAAGTGATGATAAAGTGAGTTGAGACATTAAAAAGATCGAAATATGTTCCGGATTTCTCTATTTCTTATGTACTGCTCATAGTCAGTAAGTTCTACAATACCACTATATGATCATAACTACAAGGTCAAAATTAAGATGCTTTTCATTGTCCTAAAAAATATCTGTCAATTTTAAAATGCTAGTGCTTTCAGCCAAGTTGCTTCTAACATGAATATGCTGCTAATGTGTCTAATACTTATGTTTCCACAAACTCTAAGGATTCTTGTAAGTTCCAGGGAACTGAATTGGATCCAAACAAACAGGTCAGATTCATTCCAGTTATTCAATCTTTCCTTGGTCCCAGGACTCCCTTCCCTCATGTTGGGACTCCTGGGTAATCCCTCCCTCATCTTACAATCTTCCCCTCAAGTTTTTTCTAAACTTAACCTTGTCCTCTGCTCTGCCAACATCTTGCCAGGTCTAAGAGGCGCCAGGGAGTTCCATACAGCCTGGACTTCGATGAAACACATCCAACTACCCCAGGATGTGGCAGCACCCCAACCTTCTCAGGTCCCCCCAAAGATGGTCAATACCCCCCACATCAGCAGGAAGCAGTCTTGAGAATTTGACGCCCTTATTCCTTAATCTGCCATGTCTAACACCCTACCTTTTTAAATAACAAGTAAAGGTGGGATTGAAAGGTTCAGGCATTATGCTGGCCTGCCCCTGTTACCTTACCTGGTGGAACAGGCGGTACCCTGGTCAGCTCAGGGTTCCATGGGAACTAAGTCTGCATGCAGGTGCAGAGGACCCCTTTAAAAGATGGATCCCTGCCCATGTATGCTCTTTCTACACTTCTTTACTCTACACTTTCTACTCTTCTCTCTGCTTCTGCTCTTCTCTCTGTCTTTCTCTGCCTCTCTATGGTGACCCACCATGGCTGTCAGCCATTACCCCTGTCTCTCTTCTCTCTTAGTCTCCCTACTTTGCCAGGCCTAATAATAAACTGGTTAACATGTCTCATCTGTCTTTCTTTTCTTCTTTATCTTTAATTTAAACAAAAGAATAACAGGGATAAATACTGGTTCCACTACCAGAGGACCCATAGACTGCTCAGATCTCCTAACTGACACCTACATTCAGGGGGCTTGGTTCAGTCCTATGCTGGTTCCCCAGCTGTCAAACTGGGGTCCTTGAGCTCCCACTTGCTCAGGTCAGCTGTTTCTGTGGGTTTCCCAGCATGGTCTTGACACCTTTGCTCATCACTCCTTCCTCTCAACAACTGGATTCCAGGAGTTTGGCTCAGTGCTTAGCTGTGGATCTCTGTTTCTACTTCTATCAGCTACTGGATGAAGGTACTAAGATAGCATTTAAGGTAGTCATCAATCTCACTATATGCTAGGCTCACAACCAAAAACATAAGCATGAAACACTCTTGATTGTAAGCACTTGTCATTAAGCTTCTTTAAGAAGGGAAATTCATGGCATAGAATTAGTAGCAGCCCTGTCCTGGTATCTGTTTCCTTCTCTAACAATTGGCTCAGGTATGTGCTATTGTTTGTCACCATTTTACAGATCAGGAAACTGAGGTCACATGGCTGGCAGATGAGAACCTTTAAGACCCGGGTCTCTTAGTGAGTGCCAAGGCTCCAATCTGGGTTCTTTAACACAAACAAGTTTTGTGACAAATTCTCAGACTGTGACTGAATGAGCGAGAGATGCCAGGCCTTAAACAAACACTTGGGAGAAGGCGCCAGGGAATTGGGATTATGAAGGAATAGTTCCTTGCTCTCCTGGGTGTTTACACTGGTGTTTTGTCCATTCATGATTAGCAAAACACAGGAAACCTGCGCTATGAGTCGCTGAGATCTGAGGCAGCCCACGACTGACTCATGTGTTGTTCCTATAGTAGGCTTGCCAATTATATTTTTAAACAGCGGCTACTGTTATATACTTTTCTCTCTCTCAGGAGTTCACAAACAAGTTTTTAATTTTAAGGTCAAATCAGAGGTCACTCTCAAGGTATGGGAAATTCCATTCCCGTAGCTGTGTCTGGACACAATTTCCTTCTTCCCCAGGGCATTCTGGAATGTAGGCTGACAGGCCATGTGAGCAGGCAAAACACAGCTACAGAAATGCACTTGGTGGGGAGTGCTTCTCCTCTATTTCCATACAAGAATGGGAAAAGAGAAGATATGGAGAATGTACAGTTCATAAATATTTGGAGTACAAAGAGGACTTTTGCAGAGTTGGCTCTTGTCCCTCTCTTATGTCATTAGCTACATTATACCCTCACAGCAGCAAACGTCACAGGGGACACTGAACTACATGTGTCCTAGAGGACGCGTGGAGAACACCTGGCTTCTTTGGATTTATTAGCTCAGCTAATATTGATGAGGATGACATTAATTACGATTATTTGTAGCTGGATGATGATAACGGTGGCTGTGGGAAAGCACCCCTGGTCTGCTATGGAAAGATTTGTCAGTATTCTAGCCTTGGCAGAATCAGCGCTAATCAATACCACCCAATGTGCAGGGGGACTTTTTACCAAGTCTGCCTCTTGCATTGTGCTTTGAGAACTGCCCACTAGCTCAGCAGTCAAGCAGCTAGGCAAGGCAAATGCCCTTAATCATGGGCTGTACTACTGAATAAAGATATGTGATGTGTGTATGCATGTACATGTGCTCGTGTGTGTGTGTGTGTGTGTGTGTGTGTGTGTGTGTGTGTGTGTGAGACGTTTATGCATAGATGTGAGTGCATGTCCACATATATACATGTATGTGCATGGGGAGGCCAGAGGTAAATTTTAGGTATCTCCCTCAATTACTATTTACCATATTGTTGGATACAGGGTCTCACAGTGAACATAGAGCTCATGGATTTGGCTGTACTGGCTGACAAGTGAGCTCCCAACATGCACCTAGCTCCGTCTCCCTACACTTGGCTCGCAGGCCATGACGCTGTGCCCAGCCTCTAATGTGCATGCTAGAGATCAAAACTCAGAGCCTTATGCATATGTAGCATAAGTCTACTGCTGACTGAGCCATCTCCCAGCCCCCAGACGCCTTTAGATAACGACGGCATCTCATGGAGGCCACTCACATCTTTGCTCCCTAGAACATGTTTGCCATCGAAGGAATCACAGTCTCCTAATAAGGCATCTTCTTGACTTACACTTTGAGTCCACAGTTCTGTTCTGTCTTGCATGAACTTGACTAAGTTAATTTATAAAAAAAAAAAACAAAATTGCTGCAATCTGACCCAGGATTTTTTTTAAAAGAGCCATGGGCATGGAGAAAAGGCTCAGCGTTCTCTGTGAAACCCGGCTCCAGGCTTTATGGGGCCCATGGCAAATTACCCACCTGTTTTCACTTACATGACATTAAAAAACACTTACACATCATTACATTTTTGTATCATATTAGCGAAAATGAATGCAAACGCAATGTGAGATAAACAGTGCTAATGAGATGGAAGGTTGTCCAATGTAGCCCTGATAGGATTATGTGGCCCTGATCAGCTTTTGGTCATTTATAAGGAACTCTTGAACTTGTCACCTTGACAAAGAACAGAATGAGACCTTTGATGCCAACACCTGATGTTTCTCCCCACACATGGCTCTCTTGCCAGCAAAGTTAAGTAAAATCGCTGCCAGCCATGGGAACTTTAAAGACTGTGTGGAAATCAGGGTAGGTGATTTAGAAATACAGTTTCCATGCATACAACATGCTTTTTTATTTTTTAAAATAGAATGCAGCCAGAATGTTTATTTCTGCGTTTTGTTTATTTGCTGTGTTTTGTTCTTGCACCTTCCGGGCATTGGTGGTGCATGCATTTAATCCCAGCACTCGGGAGGCAGAGGCAGGCGGATCTCTGTGAGTTCTAGGCCAGCCTGGTCTACAGAGCGAGTGCCAGGATAGGCTCCAAAGCTACACAGAGAAACCCTGTCTCGAAAAACAAAACAAAACAAAAAACAGGGGCCCTACAAGATGCACTCAGTGGCTAAAGGAGCTGTCAAGCCCAAAAGAACACTGGAGTCCCATTCGTGGCACCCACAGTATAGAAGAACAGAACTGACTCCCGCAAGTTGTCCTATGACTTCCACATGTATGTCATCACCATCGCACACATGCATGTGCACACCACACACACACACACACACACACACACACACACACACACACACACACCAACAATATGTATTTCATTAAAAAGAAAACCCACAGGGTCTTCTGAATTCCAGGCTGAACTTGAACAGGGTTTGATATTGAACTTTCAACTCTTCAGCCTCTGCCTCCTTACTGAAGTCACAAGTGTGTACTATCACTCCCAGTTTATGGGGTGCTGGCATCAGATCCAGGGCTTCCTAATTGATAAACAAGCACCCTCCCAATGAAACTATATTCATAGTCCAGAATATTCATTATGAATAGCAGTAGCTTTTATTAAGACTGACAAAATATCCCTCTAAGCATTCCAATATGGGAACTACCCCCCCACACACACCAAATTATGACAAGCCACACAGTACCTTCAATAGCAATCATCAACTTACAAACAAAATCTCTACTTTCCTGCTAGAAAGCTAATACAATTACTAGGAGGAAGAAAACAAACTACCCCACTTAGCTATTGTATTGGGCTTCATTACATCGGGTACTTCATGGCTCCACTGTCTACCTTTCCAGGCAGTCCCATGAAAACATTTGAAGTCCACAGGGGCTCGATTTCAGTTGTCTTTGTTTAAACAAGTGTTGTGGTGTGTTTATCTAATGTTGCAGGAAGCATGGGTGACAGATCAAGGAGCACAGTGCCTCATAGATTGACTGCACAGATGACCAGGAATACAATCCACAGACAGCAGAATGAGAGGGCTCTGGCAGATCTCTGTGCTCTGCCTCCTTGATACACATCTGCCTATACAAGGCTGAACACTAGTCTCTTTACTGATGAGCTCCGTGATCCATTACCACAGTGCCTGGAAGTAGAGTGGTTCTAATTTTGGACTTTTCACATTGTTTATCATTAATTTGGCCACAGTCACCTCCAGAAGCTATTTGTTGGAGGTTTACAGGAAATGTTTCATAAATGGGTAAGCCTCCAACCCAAGCTAGCTTCTGCAACACCCTAAATCCTTTTACCAACTCTCTCTCCAAGTTAGGTCTTTCTCCTATGTTCCACCAGAACTGGTTACTTTGGTGTTTGCTCTCGTGAGTCCTGCTTTTGGCTTCAGGGCATGCATTTTATAGATTTATAGATCTTCCTTATCTACCAGACTGAAAACACTGCTGTGGCCCACTTCCTCTCGCTTCCATAAAAGAAAGAGCAATGTCAGGTACATGCTGAAGGCTGGCTGTTGGTGACTGCTGATTGGCAGGGTAAATGGTAAAATGTCTGATGGCACAGCAAAGTGGAGTCATAGTAGCATCCCTGAGTGGGAAGAGCAAATACCAGGCATTGCTGAGTTTAACAGGTCAGTGAGGGCATGGAAACACGAGGGGAGGAAAAGGCTCCACAGAAAAGAGTGACCCAGTTGGGTTCCAGTGACATCTAAACATCAAAGACCGATGGATGACCAAAGACAGGGACATCTACAAAAGAACAGAATGTTTGAAGGACCTTGAGGACACTTTCTTTAAAAGGGGTTGAATATGCAGGCTTGGGGCCTGTATTAGGAAATAAAGTATGTATGGTAAATTCCTGGAACAAACAAGGAGATTAATCACATTTTCTTCTTCCTAAATGAGAATAATCTGGATGAGCAGTTGGCATTGGAGTAGTAGAGATGGGGTGTGCTCAGTGTGCCATGGGGCTTAGACAGCTTCAGTTGTCATATATTTGAAAGATCAAAAAACGTAAAACTTAGTCCCCCCTTTTTTCTATTAAAAATTCAGTTTAACCAAACTATAGAAACGATAGATCCTTAAGAACAAAGGAACAAAACAGCAGTATATTTTTTAAAAAAGCATACATTGCCATCACAGTCTGTAGAAGTCAATTCCTTCTCTAAGATTTTCTCAAAGGAAAGAATGAAGTGAGAGTGGTTGAGTGGCAATGCATTAGAAGAGGCACCAACGAGACCCCGAAGGCCTGTGGCCACGCTCTCAAGCATGTCCACAAAGCAACAGTGACAGCCGAAAACTGATGGCAGAACAGGCCAACAGGCCTGTGTGGGTGACAAAGGGAAAAGTGAGGAGCAGTTCAGCAAGGACACAATGCAATCTGAACATGTGTTGATTCTGCAGTCACCTGTTTGGAAGTGGCCAAGGGAAGGCTTGTGCTGTGGGCTGAGTTAATGATTAGCAAATGACTGGGTTTTGAAGCATAGATTTATGTCAATGCAAATCACGTTTGATGCTGTACACGTGCTGCATACACTTATGAAAAGATTTGTAGTGTGACTCCGGGCTCCCTGGAAATATAGGGAGGTGGGGTGATGGGGCAAAGAAGGAATGCAGTGAAATTGCTCCTTTCTTCCCAGGGTGTGACAGTCAATGTCACCGTTGAACATTCATAGCTAAAAGATTGGTTGGACCAGAAGAGAGGCATGATTAGGGAGATTGGCTATCACTGGGGTTAAAGAAAGATTCACAGGACCCAGACAGCAAGAAATCACAGATAGCGCAGGAACCCAACATTTCATTTTAGAGACCATAATTAAAAGGATGGAGGAGATGTACTGGGAGACACTTCATTGTAGCACAATAAATAAAAAACCCAGAGACAGATATTGGGATTCAAGCTTCAAGTTGAAGATCAGAAAAGCAAAGCAGCCAAGCCATTGGCTCTTACCTCTGCCTCAGACCAAAGGGGCGATTCTCAGACTGCTCCTGACTTCACTGCTCCTCAGATTCACTCAGATTTCTATGCTCTCATGAGCATGGCTAATACTGAGAATGAATGCCTCTACCTGTTATACTTCTCAAATCTGGGATTAAAGGCATGAGCTCTGATTCACATTCTGGTAGTCCAGGGTGGTCTTGAGCTGAGAGATCCATCTACCTCTTAATCCTGTGTTCTGGGATTAAACTTGTGTGCCTGGCTTCTATGGCTAACTAGTGTGTGGCAGATTTGCTATTTTGATCTCCGTGGCTTTAATAACTCATAAACAATATATCACCACACTTTGTTAAGTACTAAGATGGAGTCAAGCACAAAGCTTAAACCTGAGATATGGGGAGAAGACAGAGGTGGCACTGGATGACAGGAAGCATGACTTCAAAGCTAAGAGTCTTGAGAACAAGGAAATCAGGAATAGAGAAAGGAGGGAAAACAAGAGGTTTCATATGTAACTGTCCAGTCATCAGCTGGTAGTTAAGCATCCACACTAAAACTCCATCTCAATACATCCTTTTCTAGGCCAATTCAAGATACCAACTTCAGGAGGTGTCTGTCCTCCAGAAGGTAAATGATGAAGCAAGGTTTAGAGGTCAGAAGTTTGCTGGATAATAACATCTCTGAAAAGAAGATAGAAGGTGGATGGGACAGAGACCAGGATGCAGGCAGGTCAGGATCTTCAAGTTTGCAGAGGATCCCCCATCAGACACCAGATTACTTCCTAAAGGAACCCCATGGCAGAGGTAGTTAGGTTCTTGTACCAGTGATTTTCTCAGTCATTGTCTGGGGATGAAGTGACCCAGCAAATGTCTGGGTCAGAAAGTGAAACACTGTAACACTGGCCAGTCCTATGGTTAAATAGGTGCATTGTGGTAGATTGCAAATCATCCATATGATGTCACTGGATGCTGAGTTTAGAGGACAAGCACACCTTGTCAATCCTCAGTGAGCTGGAATGAACCAGCAAACAATGACTAGTGGCCAAACTAGGAAGCCAAACCTAAGGCCAGTCTGCCTGATGATCCCAGCTGTCACCTGTTCATACTTCTTGAGGCAGGGTGGAAAATCCTCCTTGAAAGGGTGTGTGAGCAGTTCTGTGACATGGGGACTGCCTTGCTGAAACCTAGCATATGTGCACTTGATAATATTAGATCTCTATCAAGACTGAAGAAATGTGTATCCTTTGTTGTAAGCATAATATAGAATTAAATGAAGGAGGAGCATGAAATGTAGTTATGAGTTAATTCATCACCCTGAAGGGAAACAAGGAATCTTCATTCACCCTCCCATCCTTCCACATGGAGTAGTTGGTTCTGATTCAGTCCTGTGGCAAAAGGTCATCTTTATTCAGTCTTCTAATTTGGAGGCTATGAGGAGGAAGGAGGACCACCAAGGCAGCAACCAGCATTTCTTACTTTTCATACCATTGTTTATTTCTTATATTGACAGTATAACTATCCATTCTTTAGGTGTTCACTTTATAAATAAGGATACAATGATCCAGGGACATCCAGTAACTTGCTTATCCCTGTTTCCTTACTTCAAATGGTTTAATATGGATCCTCTAGCCTCTGGTGTGTACTTAGCACCACACTTATTTCAACTTTAGCTTCCGCTAAGTTATGTCTTTTCATCATGCAAGCTAGAGAGCTCCTTGTAGCAGTGATTCTTTGCCCAGTGTCTGATGTATCTGCATGTAGTGAAAAAAGAAATTACCATGCTAAAATTGGGGCTCATAATTTCACGCTATGAAGGCATTGCTGCTGTTGGTACTAGTGTTTCCAGGTGATTGGATGTGTAGCATGAGCACACACCCTCTGCTCATAAAGACATATGGGTGGAAAGCTGGGAGATGATGCAATGGATAAAGACCCAAGTTTGGACCTCAAGAACCCACATAAAAGCCAGACACTTGTCCGGGTGTTGGTGTCACACGCCTTTAATCCCAGCACTTGGGAGGCAGAGGCAGGTGGATCTCTGTGAGTTCAAGGCCAGCCTGGTCTCCAGAGCGAGTGCCAGGATAGGCTCCAAAGCTACACAGAGAAACCCTGTCTCAAAAAAGAAAAACAAAAACAAAAAACAAACAACAAAAAACAAAACAGACACTTGTAGTGCTCATCCTAAATCCCTGTTCTCCTGTCGTGAGAGGGGAGACTGAGACAGGAAATGCCCTGTTGTACACACTGGAAAACAACAAAAGACCCTGATGCAAACACCCAGCCTCTGACCTCTAAACAGACATGCACATAAACATGCACACACATATACATACATCATAGGCACCTACATACACAAACATCATGCACATATACACAGGTAAAAAAAAACATAGCATAAATTTTAGAAAGGCACATAATCAGACAACAGCCATGGAAGGGCCTAGGTGCTCTGACAAATAAGGACATGGCTTTAGCTTGTATTGACTTGGACTTTTCTTTCCTTTCCCATTTCCACATATGGGCCTTGTCATGACTTAGTGACAGACACTGACAATGGGGTACTTGTGTGGGTAAAATCAGCCTCCCTTGGCCCAAGTTCTGGTGAAATGGGCTGAGGGCCCCAGAGGGATCTGTATGTGGGTGGGCAAGCTGCCTGCTTGTTTCTGAACTCTGCCCCTCCTTCTCTCCCTTCTACATTTGAGCTGCCCGTGAGCCTCAGAGAGGAGAAGCCAAAGTAGCTTAATTGCAGAGACCATTATTTACTAGGGCTCTGGCTGAATCTATCAAACTAACTTCACTTTAACCTGAGCCAGATTTGATTATGAGACCTATTTATCCAATGTTTCTCTGCCTTTGGCTGTGTATGTTTTGATTTAGGTATATATATGTATATACTTACTATTTGAAAGGTAGCTTTGTTCTGACATATTTTATATTTTTAAAGTAATATTGCATGTGGCATAATTGTGGGGGGGTACCCACATTCAACGCCAACAAACAAACAACAAGAAAAGGGCCTTTGAATTTAGAATAATGGATACTGCAAGGCAGCAAGTTGCTTGGGAGATTTTGCTCGAGTAACTTATAACTATCAGTGAACCCCCTGGGGATCCCTGGCTGTTTTTGCAGAAGCTGTTTGCAGTGGAGTAAACAGACAAGTGCTCTATACATCATTTTAAGTAAGACAAATAAAGCCCCGTTTCCACCTTACAACGATGTCATTGTCAGTTATATAAGAATAATTCTGTGTGACTTTTTATGAATTCTTCCCCTGTGCAGAAACACAATGGCCTAATTTTCCACTCCCTGGATTATAAATAAATAGACTTCCTCGGCAGTCTCGGGCTCACCCCAACCACCTCATCTTGACCAGACAGCTTCTTTTCTAGCTCGAAGCGATCACCTGTGGAAAGCAAAGGTGCTTGTCCACCTTGGACATCTGAAACACTAATGTCCTGTCACATGACGTTTCCCTTCTCCAACTAATAGCAAGTCCTAGAAACGAGCTGTGACACCAAGGCTGTAGAAGGTACAGCCAGAACCCCATGACCCACAGTGATGCCCTCGATTAATATACTCAAGTCAAGGAATCGTCCATTAATTAGTGTAGGTGGTTTAAGTACAAGAATGTCTTCCTTAGAAGACTAGAGCTGTTGTTTGGGGTTTAGTTCACAAGAGGAGGAGCAGTGAAAGCAGCAGCCATATCAACTTGGAGGTCATTTGAAAGGTTTCTGTAAAAACAGATCAAAGGCAAAGGTTTAGAGATCAAATCTTGCAAAAGAAATAAAAAGCAGTGCATATATTCATTGCTTTTATTTTCTTTTAAAATCATATTTTGTTTACCTTTGTTTATGCGTATGGGTTTCTATGTGCATGTATGTGCATGTATTGTGCAGGTTCCCAAGGAAGCCAGGAGAGGGTGTCAGATTCCTGAAGCTCGAGTTGTAGGCAGTTGTGAGCCATTAGACATAGGTTCTGATTTCAGTGCTCTGTAAGTGAAGCCAGTGCTCTTAACCACGAAGCCATTTATCCAGCGATAAAATAAATTTTAATTTTTCATCTTAACAAGCTTACTGGAGGATAACTGATACACCAAAATCACAGATATTTGAAGTGTAAAATTTATAAGTCTGATACACAAAGAGCCTGTAAAATGATGACTACAGTTATGATAACTAAAGTGTCCATCACCACCTCCAACAGCATCTACTTTCCTCTGTGATCTCTTTCTCTGACCATCACATGTCTCTGCCTCAGTCTCAAGGCCACTCATCCATCCGTTCTTGGTCACTACCAATTTGGATTTCTTCTTTCACTTAATATAATTATTTTTGCATAGTTCTGTTCATGTTACGATGTGATCATTCTTTTCAGGGTTAAGTAGTGCTCTGTGTGGCTAGATCATAGCTGATTGGATTATTTCTCCAGATTTTAGATATTGAAAATAGAGCTGCTATGGACCACCATGTAGAAGTTGTTGTGTAGTGATACACACTTTCCTCTGTCTTCAGAATGATATGGTCAGAAAATGTATATAGTAGTTTCTTTTCATGTGGTATTTGTCTAGGTTTCTCTTCAGAAAAACACCAGTCTTGCCAAATGGTTTAGGAAATCTCCCTTTTAATCAGGAGTGCAAAAAAAGTGGCATTATTTCTGTTCTTATAAATTAAGACACCTATATTTGCTGCCTCTCTTGTAAACATTTTAAAAATGCAAACACAGTGTTTTTTCCTTTCCTTTGCCCTACTCCTTTGCTGTGTTGGAATTGAATCTGGGGCCTCCAGAATGATTGACAAGCATGCTAACACTGAAATACACATTCAGTCACTCCTCTCCCCACCACCATCCACACACACTTTTTAGTTTGAAACAAGGTCTTGCTAAACAGCTCAGGCAGGCATGGAAGGTGCAACCCTCCTGCCTGGGCCTCCCAAGCAGCTGGGATTACAACTTCTTTATTCTCTATAGGGCTCTGCAAGCCATTCATTCTTGAATGATGTTTGGTAGCTTGGGTTCTTTTTTAAAAAAAAAGTGTCCATTTTACAATGGCTGTCAAATTAATGGCATTGAAGTTGTATTAAAACACTTTCCTCTGGCTCAGAGGTTAGGAATACTGGCATCTCTTCCAGAGAATACAGCATTGATTCCCAGCATCTACATGGAAACTAACAAAAGTCTGTAACTCCAATTCCAGGAAAGCTGACACCATTTTCTGTGATCTTCAGACATAGCCCACAAGTGGTGCACAGACACACACTCAGGAAAACACCCATATACATAAAAATAAATAAGTGAATAAAAAACTGATGGTGTAGTCATACACACACACACACAAACATGCACCACCATCGTCACCACCAGCAGCAACAACAATACATTCATACACACACACCACTTTCCTTCATACAGAGAAAATATCTAGTGCTATCACATCTCTTTGCATACATCATTTCTGTCTTTTTGTCTTAAACGTCAATCTAACTGTGGTTTATTGATCTTAAAAATGGCTTAGTATGTAGTAAAGCTTGTTGTGAAAACATGGGGACATGAACTCTAATCCTCAGGACACACACAAAACAGCAAGGCATAGCTGTGAGTGCCTGTACCCCCAGAATTGGGGGGGGGCAGATACAGGTGTATCCCAAGAGCTCACTGACCAGCCAGCCTAGCCAATGAGCTGTTGGTTCAGTGAGAGACCCTGTCTCAAGACAATGAGGCAGACAACAGCAGAGAAATGACCTCTGCATGCACCTACAAACTTGCACATTTGTGGCTGTCCACCATACAAATACCACATATACATATACAACAACAACAACAAAAGTTTAGATGGCTCAGAGGTATAGCATTTGCTGGGTAAGCTGGAGGACCCGAGTTCAAATTCTCAAGAACCCATGTAAGCCCAGACATGGTAACATGGGTCTGTAATGTCAGTGCTCCTACAGCAAGGTGGGAGGTAGAGACAGGAGAATCAGTGGAGGCTTTCAGGCCATCTAGCTTGATGTACACAGATGAGAACAGCAAAGAGAGACCCTTCCTCAAACAAGGTGGAAGATGAGGACTAATACCAGAGACTATCCCTGACCTCCACACATGTGACATGTGCATAGTTGCCTCCAATCTCTCTCTGTCTCTGTCTCTCTCTTTCTCTTTCTGTGTCTCTCTCTCACACACACACTCACACATACACACACACACACACACTATATATATATATATATATATATATATATATATATATATGCATACTATGTATGTATTATGTATATATATATACATATATATGCACACACACATACAGAAAACATATATCATAGATTTTAAAAGCATACTTTTTCTTCTTTTTTACTCTCAGTGGTTTCCTCTATTAATTTTTTTCTTGTTCACTCTTCCCATTTTAAATTTTCTCATTGATTTCTTCTATATACTTTAGATTTACTTTAGCCATCCTTCACTGTTTCTTAAGTTAAGAGACAGTGGCCAATATTTTAACACTCTCACTTTAAAAACTTCAAATCCACTTAAGAGGTTGTCCAAATTATCATGGATAATCCCTTTACTTTCTGAGAGTTCGTTGGCACTTCTTAGCCACTTTTCTGACACCCCCTTCCCCCACACAGTGTTCTATGGCTCTAAGAAGGCCGTGGCTCAGCAGGTGCACCTTCATGCTGTCTAGTACTCTGCCTGGCCTGTCATTTCAGTTTATGCACCATTGACAATCTTAGCACAGTGATTTACAGAAGCAGTGGACAACCTGAGCCAACTGGGATTTGTTGTATCTTAGAGACAGCATGCGTCTATATTCACATTTATGTGTATTTCAGTTCATGCATGTTTTATATGCAGGGGATGCAGTAATATTTGATGTAGGATGTGTAGGACAAATTTAAAGCCATCTTTTCTGAAAATCCCTTGAATTTTGGAAGTCATATTAGGACAGTGTTTGCTTTTGAACATGTCAGGTTGACACACACAGCAATGGACTTTGTTGTGGCATCTCCATCCATGAGTTCTCATTTATCCTCCTCCACAGCCTCCCCAGTATTCATTTCCCATTCCAACTGCCCATCTTCCTTCCCCCCAGCTAGTCCCCACTCCCCTTCTTATCACGTGGATCATTGCCCTGTCTATTCACACTCTCTTTAGGCCCCTCTCTTTCCTTAAGCCCCACTTTCTGCTTTCATGATCTATATACATACATATATGAATGTACACATCCATACACAAATTTATAATTTTAAATCCAGTTTCCACATATGAGAAAAAATGCCATGTTTATCCAAGTCTGGCTCATTTCGCTCAGCATAATGATTTCCAGTTGTGTCCATTTACCTGTAAATGTCATGATTTTACATTTCCTTTACAGCTACAAAAATTTCTTTGTGTGTGTATGTGCATGCATGTACAAATTTTCTTTGTTACTTAATCTGTTGACTATTTTGTGTGCTGTTACATTCACCTTGCAGAAAACCCATGCCCATATCTGTGTCTTAAAGTCTTTCCAGCCCTTTAAAGGTTTGTGTCTTACATTAAGGTCTTTGTTCTCTTTGAATTGATTTTTGTGTGGTGTGAGAGACAGGTACCTAGTTGTTCTTATACATGTAGAAAAACAGTTTTCCCAACACCATTCGGTAGAGGTTGACTATTCCCAAAATGTACATTTTTGACAGTTTATAAAGTATTGCATAATCTGTAACTATAGGTTTGTTGTGAGAACTCTGTTTTATTCCTGTTATATACATGTCTGATTTCTGTGTGTTGGCTTTTATATCCTGAAAATTTGCAGAAAATAGTTATTAGTTCTAAGAGATTTCTGGCAGAGTCTTTATGATTTTTTTGGTAGAGAATCATACCTGTAAAAGTTTTACTTTCCTATTTCTTTCATTTCTTTTCCTTGTCTTATTACTCTGGCTAAGACTACAAACACTATTTTGAATATCAACAGAGACAGTGAGCTGACCTTCTTGTCTCATTCCAGATCTTAGAGAAAATACCTGAAGGTTTTTGCTATTTAGCATACTGTTGGGTACAGGTTTGTTTTATAAAGCCTTTATTATGTTGAAGTACTTATATTAACTCTGAGTTTATTCAGGGCATTTATCAAAAAGAGATGTTGTTCTTTGTCAGAGTTGAGATGATTGTGTGACTTTTGTTCTTAATGTGTTAATTGTACTTACTGATTCACATACTTTGATCCAATCTTTGATGCCTGTAATAAGCCAATTTGGTCATGGGATATGGTCTTCTTAATGTGTTCTTAAATTTGATTTACAAGATTTTATTGTAAATTCATTCATTTGTGTTCATCAGTGTGATTAGTCTATATTTCTTTTTCTTTGTCGTTTCCTTATCCAGTTTTGGTATGAGAGTGATGCTGGCTTCACGGAATGAGTTTTGCAGTCTTCCTTTCTTGCGTTTTGAACACTTTGAGATGTGTTGGTGAGAGTTTGTTGAAGGTTTGGCAGATCTCAGCAATTAATCTTTCTGGTCTTGGGTTTTACTTTATTGACTTCTTTATTTTGCTTTGATTTCTATGGCTATATTTAGATTGTTTTTATCTTTGTGGTGTAATTTCGGTAAGTCTTAGGTGTCTAGGAATTTATCCAGTTTTGAATACAAGTTTTCAAAGTACTTCCTAATGACCCTGTATTTTTTGCAATCTAAAGTAACTTCCTTTTCATCTTTAATTTTATTCATTTGAGGTTTTGGGGGCTTTGTTGTTATTTTGGTTATGTGTTTGCCAATGTTGAGTTTTTTTAAAGAAATAATTTTTATTCAATCAATTCTATATGTAATTCTTTTAGTTTCCATCTCATTAATTTCTGCCCTGATGTTTACTGTTTCTTGCTCACTACTGCTTTCTTGTTTTAATGACTTTGAGGTGCATCATTAGGTTATTTATTTGGAAGCATTCTAAAATTTTAATGTAAGCACTCATAGCTATAAACTTTGTTCTTACAACTGCCCTAGCTGTTAAGTTGTGCTTTTACTTTCATTTGGTTCTGAAAACTTGCTAATTTCCTTCCTGGTTTCTTGAACAACCAATAGTTCCTTAAAGAATATGTTATCAGTCTCCACTTATTTGTGCTGTTTCTATAACTTTTTTGCTACTGATTCTTAGACTTATTGTAATATGATCTGATAAGAAACAAGAAATTCTTTTCATTCTTTCATATTTGGTAAGAACTCATTCGTGCACTGGAATGTGGTCTGTTTTACAAAAGGTTCTGGGTGCAACTGAGAAGAATTTGTATCTTTCTTCTGTTGGGTGGAATAGTCTGTAGATATCTATTAAGTCAACTTGATTTATACTGTGGATAAATTCTGAGATTTCTTTGTTGATTTTTTTAAATTTGATAACCTATTTAGAGATAAATGTAGGCTATTGGAAGTGTCTACTATTACTGTATCAAGCTCCATCTGACCTTTTATACCAATTATAGTTTATGAAATTAGGAGACCTAATATTTCATGCATATGTATTTATATTTACATATTCTTGGTAAAATTTTCTCTTTATTAATTCATAGTCATCTTCATCACTGCTGAAAGATTTTGATTTTAAGTCAAATTGATCAGATATTAGAACATCTATGACAGCTTATTTTGGCTTCCATTCACTTTATTTGTTTTTACCCTCTAATTTTAGATTGTGGTTGTGTTTTCCAGTCAGGTTGTTTCTTAGAGACAACAGACTCAGCCCGACCAATCTGTATCTCTTTTTTGGTGAGTTGAGGCCATTTACATTAAGGTTATTATTGAGAGATCTGTTTGCCTTTACTTTTTTAAAGACAGTAACCCATTAAGAGGATCTTGACCCACCAAGAAATTCCACCTGTATTGAAAGGTTTATGCAAATGAGCAATTTAAACATGGTGTTATGAAATCTGTCCTCAAAGTTGACTTCAAACCTGTACATGATTTTGTGTTCATTCTTCCTGTAGTTTATCTCTAATAGCTCCTGGATGTCAGGGTCTAATATTTCAAGTCTCTCCCAAGTCTGTGAAATATTCTATTTTTTCTTGCCCATTGTATAAGCACACATTAATAGAGTATACATTAATCACTTCATGAGATGTTGTATGTGTGTAAAAGAACATGCTCCTTTACCTACCATTCTGTTAGTGGTAAAAATTTGAGAAAGAAAAATCGGACAATCCTCTCATGGTTGACTTCCATGCTGAACTAGACACAGGCACCAGACTCTTATGCTTCTGTTTTTAAATTCTAAGCCACACGTTGGAGGAGAGAGGAGAAACAATTGATTCTTACTACTTTTCCAGATGTCAATTGGAAAGAAGGTGAAAAAAGGAAGTAGAAGGGAAGAGAAGAAAATAAAGGCAATGGAAGAAAGGGAAGATAGTGGGAAATCCGTTGCTTTCTGTTTTCCGAATTTGCCTACACTTAGCCGGTTGCATTGACTTTCATTTTTATTTTATATTGATATCTTTTGTCTTTTGTTGGTTCTCACCATATAAATTCAAATATTCTAAAATAAAAAATGCTAGAAATAAATGAGAAAGAGGAAAGAAAATGGAAAAGAAAATGAGAAAGGAAAAGGGAAAAGAATAAGGAAGGTAATGAAGAAAGGAAAGAAACAAACTGGATATGAGTAGGGGGATGGGTGGGAGTGAGGGAGAGACTGGTGGACTTACTGATGCTCAGACAGCAGAGAGCCGTCCCTAGGTTAATGTGTTGCTACCCCTTTGGTTAGGAATTATCTGCATGCATTTCTGTCTCTTTCCTCACAAAAGTAACAGTTTGTGGCTCTGTTACTGTTAAGATCTACTTCATATGGCACTTAAAATTCCTCACAGATTTTAAAACCTAGACTTGGAATCCACTGACTCAGTATCTCTCACTCACTATGCATATACAAATATTCTAGAATTTGGTATCATCAGTCAACAGGCAAAAGTAAAGCATAGGTGTTGGTATTGATGTATTTAAAGTTTTTATTTACTTGTTGAAATGTTCACACATTCACACAAATATTTTTCATTTCCATTGTCATTACCTTTCTCCAGTTCCAATCTGGAGCCTCCAACTGACCTTTCTCCTAATCCCTTGCCTTCTTTTGTGTTTGCATGTTATTGATAACCCTGGAGTGGACAGATGGACTAAGTTACAGCCCTGGGTTACCAGAGCCTCCAAACTCTTCTGTTCCTTAGCTGTGAGAATGTGAGGAGCTCACAAATCCCCTTAAACTCAGAAGTTCTGTGAGGATTAAATTAGATTAGGTATAAAGCATAGACAGCAAACGTAGTACATGGCTCATAAGAGATAATTAACTATTTTAATTCCCTTTGCTTCAACTGAGACAGTAATTCTGGGCATAGGTTTCAAATGATTTGTCTGCCACCCTCGAAGAGTGCTTGGCAGACACTTGCAGTGATTCAGACACACTTCCTGAAGGAAAGGCTATTGTACTCATGCTTCTCTGTGACCCATCCAAACATGTTCCTTTCCTGTCAGTTTAAGAAACAATTTACATGATTTTGTGACTACATACGATGGAGTTTCCAAAAATATAATCAACTGTTTGGTAACTGTATTCTGTAATGAAACAGAACAACCTTGGCCAGTTATGTAACAAGAGACAATAAGGCAGTGTTCTGGACATCAGCAGCTGCTTTGCAATGCATTTGAGAACATTGGTTTCTACTGTGTTCAACCTGTCTGTGGAAAACTTGGCAGGCACTCCATTCTCTTCACCCATTGGAAGAGAAAAGAGTGAGGAAGCTGCCTGGAGACTGGAAGCAATTGGTGGGAAGTGCAGTGGTCCCTCCTCCCTTAGCATAGTTTTACTAGAGTTAATGCCATTTCAAATGTGGTGCCAATTCTCACAGCTTTATTATCATAGGAGGTTTTGCAGTCATCTTGGGATCTGAGTGAAAACATCTTTAGTCAGAAATTCCACTCTTAACCGAAGAACATAATGTGGCAATATTCACTTTGGGGAATTTTAGTAGATGGCAAAAATGTAATCTATTTAGATATTAAGTTGAACATAGGCCTGAATAATGTGGTTAAGAATAATTGGGAACCAATTATTCAAAGCTTCAAAGAGGACTTTGACAAGTGGAATTCCCTAAATTTACATTTGTGGGGCAAAGCTAGAGTGGTGCAATGATTTCAGCACCACAGTTTAATTCCAGACTCCCTGGTCCCTTTGGGATATACTTCAGTAAATTGGAGAAATTTATTTCTGCATTTATATGGAAGAAAAATGAAAGGCAAGACTGTGCACTTCTGAAGAAAGCACTAAATTCCAGGCAGAAGAGACACACACACACACACACACACACACACACACACACACACACACACACACACACTCATGCACATCCAGAAGGTGATTCTCTGTAACATAGTTTTTAATTCTAAAACAATTTATTTATTTAGCAGATTCAACAGACTATAGCAACCTCAGTTTTTGTATTTTAGGCACTTATACTATCTGTGCCATTCATCCTGTACAAGTCAGATGACTGTGTTGTGAGCTGGTCAAAGTAATGAATTTAATGATTCAAGGCACATAAATAAAAGGCTAGCATTTGGAAGAGGAGGAGGGGGGAGGATGCGTTATATAATAAACTAGGATTTGACCGGCTTATCCTATTGGTACTTTCTATGCAAGCATGAGGACCTGACTTCAGATCCCCAGTGTCCACACAAAAGGCTGAGTGCCATGTGGCACTCATGGACACTGTAGTCTCACTGCTGGAGAGGGGGTAATAAGAGGATCTCAGAGGCTTGTTGGACAGTCAATGTACTCAATACATGATCTTTAAGTTCAGTGAGCGATCCTTGCTCAAAAGCCAAGATAGAAAATGATAGAGGAAAGCACCTGATGTCAAACTCTGGCATCCATGTGCACAGTACACACACACACACACACACACACACACACACACACACACACACACACACACACACACACACGAGGAAGGGGCATGGGTATGGGAAGAGTAAAACATTTTTCTTAAACAACACAGCAGAGAATATTTGGTTCATCTAAAAATTCTGTTATATTTCTAATGGAGACTTTAATACATACATATACATTAATTATCTTAAAATAGAGAATACAGTGAGAGCCTGGCATGGTAACACATGTACTTGGGAGACTGAGGCTGGAAAATCATGAGTTAAGGCCAGCCTGGGCTATTATAGAAAGTCCATGTCTCAATAGATAAAGAAACCAAATCAAACGAACAAACAAAAAGAAACAACAAAATTCCACACACACAGGAAGCTGTCCTCTGTTGCAGCTGAGCCTAAGCCATGATTGAAAATGGGGAATTAAGTGGATTCATTATGGAGGGATATAAGTTCATGTTTAGTCATTTAAAATTAATATTTCTCATTTAATAGGCAGATGTTGCATTCAGTTCTTGCACCAACTCCTGAGGCAGCACTTAGGGAATGCTTTACAGATGAGGAAGCTAAACCTCATGGGCATTAATGCAGATTCCAGATCAGTAGCCAGACGAGGATGGACAGGGCCAGGAACAAGAGGCCAACCTGATAATCTGACACAACCGCACCTCACAGCTGGGAGTGCTTTCTAAGGTGTTCAAAGAGGGTGAAGAGCAGAGATGGTTGCAAACCACAACTCAGATGGCCTAAGAGAGGTGAAGCAGGCATAGATGGACCACTGCTCCTGTGTGACCAAAACCAGTATCAGTGCTCACATGTGCCTGGGGGCTTCAAAAAACCTACGGATTGGTCATCTTGGCAGCTCCTTTTCTCTCCACATCCCTTTGTGGCTTTTTTGAAGTAGTGTCATTCATAGCAACACTGCCTGGCACTCTCAGACCTTAGAACCTGTCTGGTGGCTTATCCTGGTTAATCTCACTTTGAAGGTAGCTCTGATGCTCATTCAAGCATGTTCCAGGGCCTTTGATAGAATAAGAAGATAGAGGTCACTATAGAGGATCAAATTAGGCCTGATCTATCCTGTGACAACACTAAACTATTTGCGGTGGCACTGTAACAATTTGTGAAGAAATGAATGTACTAGTCAGGGTTCTCTAAAGATGGGATACTCTCTATCTATCTATCTATCTATCTATCTATCTATCTATCTATCTATCTATCTATCTATCTGGTGTTCTGAAACATACACACACACAAAGAGAGAGAGAGAGACAGAGACAGACAGAGAGAGAGAGAGAGAGAGAGAGAGAGAGAGAGAGAGAGAGAGAGACTTATTGGATTGGTTTACATGATGTGGTCCAAGCAGTTGAACTCATTCTGCCTCACAAGAAGTCAGTAGTTGTTCAGTCCATGATGCTGGATGCCTCTGTGGTCCCAATCTGGCACTGAAAGCCTAAACGATTCCTAGAGAGCTGTTGGAAGGCCTTGTTGACTGCTCAGAAATAGCAGTCTGTTACAGCATGGCAGCTTTTCCCAAAAGCTCAGCAATATGGAGACTCTCTCCTTGACTAAGCTTCCTGCTCTCTACCTGTCTTATCTGGAAAATGCCCCTGGTCCCAGAGGACTGACCTAATTTATCCTTATCTTGACCCTTGGCATGGATTCCTGCTAGAAGCCTACCTGGCTACATGTATGAAAACTAAGACTTGTGGTAGAAGCTTTATAATAGAACAGTGCCACTTAATGCAAATTAGGTTTCGTCCCCCAGGCTCCCCAATCCTATATATCCCTTATAATCTGGAATAAAGTTGAGCTGATTCATCGAAGTCTGTTTCCTGAAGAGCTGTCTCTGTCATACCCACAGCTGTCCAAACCCCATTTCCTGCTTCCGATCCTTCCCCCATTGTGTACCAATGCAGCCAACAATCTGGAGGAAGAAGCAGAGGCACAGACAGCTGTTGTCCTTGGTCTACCTTGGAAACCTGAAGAAGTTGCTGTTCATAACAGCAAGGGGATGTGGTACCAATGAGATAGATGAATTTGCTAGCAAGAGTAGAAGCAAGCAGGCAAAAAGTGAAGTTTCCCTTCTCCATGTCCTTCTATCTGGACTCACCAGAAGGTACTGGGACTACACACACGTTTACAGTGGGTCTTCCTGCTTCACATAATCTGATTACAAGAAAATCAATAACAGTAAATAGTTTCCTAGCTTTGTTTAATTTCAAGAAAATTTTCTCTGTTTAGGGTCTCTTGTGTTTTAAGGTCAACTTGTCAACTTATTTCTAAGGCAGTTGAAATCTGACAAAGGGTTGCATTGAGTGTAGATCAACATATGTTACCATCTTAAGTATATAAAATCTTCCAGTCCATGGGCATGGGCTGCCTTTGTGTTTATTTAGATATTCTAAATTTTTTCCAGTGAAGCTTAATTGTATATAACTGTTTCCCTTATTTTGGCAGATTCATTCCCAAATACCATGCTTTTTTGATATTATATATGGGCATATTTATGTCTTTTTAATATACCTTATTTTCAAATATTATTTTTTAAGTTGACATACAAATTGCTTATGTTTACTATAAACAATGTATGTTGAAGAATTCATACACTTCAGAACTGCTAAATTTTTCTTTTATTGGAAAAAATGTTGTATTTCTTAAAGCAGATTTTTGTGACACATACAAATGAATGTATTTCTAGGACCTTCCATGGAATCAGTTTTTTAACCATGTCTGTGTCAATCTAAAGAGAGACTTTCTGTCTTGTCACACCTGATTGTTTTCTGTGGCATCACAAACATGGGTAGGTAGGATGTGTAATTATTTACATTTGTCTGTAGATTTGTTCCCAGTAAATAAACTACTGATAAAAAGTGAAGAGATTAATTGTGTATAAATGTTTCCTTTTCTTTAGAAGACTTTTTTCCTTTCCCTGGATTTTTCCTTTGGAATTTTTCCCTTTTACCTGGCCTATTCTAAAAGACATGTGCTAACAAGAAAAATGCCCTTTAGACATTCTAAGTCATTACCACAAAGGCCGTATGGTTAGTTGTAATGTGAAGTTCTTTGTCACAACTGGTTCCCACCACCCTTGAGCCCTAAATAAATATAGGACACTTATATTAATTATGAAACTGTTGACCACTGGCTATGGTTTCTTATTGGCTAGCTCTGTCTTAACCGATTTCTATTAATCCATGTACTATCCACGTGGTCTTGGCTTACCAGAGAATGCCGGACCTGCAACTCTTACCTGCTACATGATGACTGCTCAGTGTCTCTGCAGAGAAGAGAATGATTTCCTGTTTGTCCCTGCTTATATCCTGATTCTGCCTGATTCTTCCTGTCTATTTGTAAAGACCTCCAGACTTCTATGGTTAGCTAGTGGCAAGTTTCTGCCCAGCTACATCACTTTCTGTCTGGTCAACCAGCCAATCTATGTTTTATTCATTAACCAATAAGAGAAACATATATCCAGAAGGACATTCTCCATCAGTTGGTAACAAAGAATGAGATTATGGAAATACTCTCCTTGCATCATCAGCCATCAAGACAGTTCCTTCTTTCTCAGAATTTACTTTGCATATTCACACTCCAAGGAAGAACCCAATAACCAAAGCTAGCATATTTGATGCCTTTTGGAGTATCTTTTCTCATAGGAATTTACAAAGATTAGTTCATTTGGCTAAAAAGTATACCCGGCTAATCCTATCCATTATTGACTAATTGGGACAAGGCCTTCCAGTCACTATGTTTGTGGCATGTAGTTGCCATTTATTGATTTTTGTAAAGATTTGTTTTATTTTTAGGTGTGTGTGTGTGTGTGTGTGTGTGTGTGTGTGTGTGTGTGTGTGTATCTGTCTGTCTGTCTGTCTCTGTCTGTATACATGAACACAAATACCATAGAGGCCATAGACACTAGATTCCTTGGAACTGGAGTTACAGACAGTTATGAACCACCCAGTGTGGATGCTGGGAATGGATTTCGTTTCCTCTGCAAGAACATTATGCCTGTCACCTGCTGAGCCTCTTTCTGCTCCTCCCATTTATTGATTTTGATATGATAAATAATAATCATGCTACCTTGATTGAGTACAAGGTTTTACTCGAATCTAAAGGAATTTTACAGCACTGTCTCAGTATTTGAGGCATAATTCAAATATTTTGCATCAGAAGTCCAAAGACCTGGTTCTAAAGTTCCCCTAAAGAGCCAAATCACAAACATAGGAATCAAGGAAATACTACATCTGCCCAGGTGCCCAACCCAACTCTGCCTCTAGCCACTGCTCAGCCTGTCCCTGGGGCTTTTAGAGAGTGGGCTGGCTCCTTGTCTCTCCTTTCACTTTCAGTCATATGTTCTATTTTACATTATTCATTCATTCATTCATTTGTTTGTTTGAGACAGGGTTTCTCTATGTAACCTTGACTGTTCTGGTTTACTCTGTAAACCAAGCTAGCCTTAACGTCATAGAGATCCTCCTGCTTCTGCCTCCCAGTGCTGGTATTAAAGGCATGCATCGTTTTTGGGCTCAGTTGTGTGTTCTTAATTCTCCGCAGAAGCACACTGGCTTCTATCTTTAGTTCAGTGAAATGGTAACACTTCCAGCCATTAGATAGTACTTCCAGAGACCTCTTACTTCCAAATGCTAATGAAGAATATTCAACCCAAGCTTACTAGACCATATAACAATATGTAATCCCATAAAACCCATTCTTCCTTTGATTATTTGTTTGAGATCAGGTCTTAGAAAGTAGTTAGGGCTCTTGAGCAACTCAGGATGACACTCAGGCTGGTCTAGAGCTCCTGAAAATCCTTCCTCTCAGCTATCCAAGTGTGGTTCTTATTTTTATTTTTGTCTCTTATGTGCATGTGAATGTGTACTTGCATGTAGGTGTGGGTATGTGCATATCCTAGCAGGCGTATGGGCATCAGGGGATAATCTTTGGCACCCATCATTGCCTTCCACCCAGTTGGAGACAGGGTCTTTCGTTATTCAAAGCTGCACACTCAAGACTACTTGGCCTTCAGGCTTCTAGGGATTCTCCTGTTTTGCTTTCTGGGTGTAAGAGTGCTGAACTTAGCCAAGTGGTGGTGGTGCACACTTTTAATCCCAGCACCAGGGAGAAAGAGGCAGGCAGATCTCAGTGAGTTTGAGGCCAGTCTGGTCTACAAAGTGTAGTGGCATCTTGCCTTGCCAGTGAACTTGTGGTGGTGGTCACATCCTTTGGACATAGTTTCAGGTACAGACTTGACCCAAGGAGGGGCTGGATCTCTCTCTCTTTTGGGTTGCAGAGAGCATCAGAAGGGCAGCAACTGCATTTTACGGAGCAGGAAGACTGAGGTGGTTATTTACTCTTATCTGTGTAAATGCTTTCCTGATAAATACCTAATTATCTTGGGTCTAGTAGACTCAAGATAATTTAAACTCTGCTGTCAGGAGTTCCAGGACAACCAGAGCTATTACACAGAGAAACCCTGTCTCAAAAAGCCAAAAAGGAAAAAAAGGAAAGAGAGAGGGGGGGAAAGAAAGAAAGGAAGAAAGAAAGAAAGAAAGAAAGAAAGAAAGAAAGAAAGAAAGAAAGAAGAAAGAAAGCTGAGCTTACAGACATGCTGCTCACATGTCAGGGTCCTGGAGATCTGAGCTCAGGTCTTCCTTTCTAAAGCTTTTAATCTCCTCTTATTTCATAACTTATTATTATTTCACATCTATTGTTTGGGTTCCTGTACTTCTCCCATCATTCCTCTTGACCTCCTTTAAGGACACTTCCCTGCCATCATTTGAAATTCACCCCATATGACCTTTACGGTAACTCTCAGCTATGTCCAACAGACTTTTAAATTCATGACTTCAACCTTCAGGCTCCTAAATCTAATTATGTTCTTGGTAGCTCCAACTTGACATCCACAGGCACTACACATTCTACATGAGCAGTCACGGCCCTCGGTGTCTGAGAACCAGACCTTCCTCCTTGCTCTCCAGCTATCTCAGTGAATGTCAGCATTTACCCAGCCAATTCACGGCTACTCTTCCTCTCCTCCCCTCCCCTCTCCTCTCCTCTCCCCTCCTCTCCTCTCCTCCCCTCCCCTCCCCTCTCCTCTCCTCTCCTCTCCTCCCCTCCTCTCCTCTCCTCTCCTCTCCCCTCCTCTCCTCTCCTCTCCTCTCCTCCTCCTCCTCCTCCTCCTCCCTCCTCTCCTCTCCTCTCCTCTCCTTCCCTCCCCTCCCTCCCCTCCTCTCCTCTCTCCCCTCCTCTCCTCTCCTCTCCTCTCCTCTCCCCTCATCTCCTCTCTCCTCCCCTCTTTTCCCCCTCAAAAGTTTATTTTTTTATTAATTCTTCATCAACAACTCTCAAATGTAATCTTCCCTTTACTGCTGCCATTCTCTTTGCCGGTTGTCATCTTTCATGTCTGGATTATCTAGGAATCCCCCTGAGTCTTCTCTATGCTATGCCCTTTACAGTTTGTGATACATTCTCCAATAGCAGCTAGACCTCCACAAATCTGGCTGACTGGCCTTGATTAACACAATGTCTTTCCTTTGGATTTAATATTACCAGTCAATGTTTATTTGGTTTATGAAACCACAAAGATTACAGCTCCAAGGTTCACTGTTCACATAAGTTTGTACTCTGCACCCACCATTCCACACATGCTCAGTCTATCCCATCATCCTCTTCTCCACTTTAGGCTTGTGAGTGGCCAGAGTACATTCACAAATCCTCCTCTTAATGCTCTCAGTCTGTCGAGTTCTGTCTCTTTGGCACAGTTGTCTCTTCATGGGTAAAGGTTTCCCATGATGCCACATCTCAGCTATCCCAGTCTCCTGTGTGGCCCCATGCCCCACTTCCTCTCTTCCTATTGCTGAAGTTTCTACATTACTTAATTTTCCCTGCTGTGTCCGTACCACTTACTTCATGAGACCAAAAGAATGAAGTCTTATTTAAGACTGAAGCCTTGACCAGGGCATTGGTGGCACACACCTATAATCCCAGCACTCTGGAGGCAGAGGCAGGCAGATCTCTGTGAGTTCCAGGCCATCCTGGTCTACAGAGCTAGTTTCGGGACAACCAGAGATACACAGAGAAACCCTGTGTCAAAAACCAAACAAACAAAAAGCCTGAAGGTCTAGTTCGGGGACACTCATGGATGATTTCCTAAACAAATAGATGAGCACAGGACTTGGGAGTGTGTCACAGTCCTTGCCCATCATTGTCTCAGAGATTTTGAGAGTTAAATGAAATGAAGAACACATCAGTCAATCACTGGCTCAAGGTATATGCTCTGTAGATATTGGTGCAAGCCAAGGCTGAGTCCCTTCTGTTTTAACAGTATCTTAGCCATGCAAGTATGATTCACAGTGACATGTTTAGATCCCATCCTGCCCAGGGAGGTAGCCTCAAACCCAAAGCAGCCTTCTTCAGAGTCAGGTCATGTTTTCCTGCTGCTGCTCATCAGAAGTCTGGGCCTTAAAAGTAGAAGCCTGGCCACCGAACATGATCTGTAGAACTTGTTTTGGGATCAGGCTTGATGTGTCTGTATTCAGAGAGTTTTCAAAAGAAGCACCCCTGGGTGATACAGAGAGGTGGTCTTCTACATAGATGTTTGGGTACCACCAGAACAGGTATTAAAATGAATTCAGTGAAGCATTTATTTACCTGTTCTGAGTTGGTGGAGTACTCTGCTCCAGATGTTTCCCTTGGCCATCATTCCAGTAAACCGAGTAAACTGCTTATCTGGGCTCTGTATTAATGAAACATCCCAACCTGGTGCATGGGCAAGAGTGAGAGAGCTGCAAATGAACTCAACTTTCCTCCAGCTCCCAATCCATTGCACCAGAATGGCTCAGTGTTCACTGGCTCTTACTCTTCTGCTACTTTTTCACAGAAAAGGAAATATGAATTCTGTCCCTAGCCCATCCAGAAAGTTTCCCTATGTTTCCCAGCCCTTTGTGCACAAATGGATGAGAGCAGTACAATAGGTCAGAATGATATTCCTGCAGCTTCAGTGAGAATCCCCCCCCTCTGTTTCTCTCCCTGTACCTCCCTTATCTCTCTCCCTCTGTATATGGATATGTGAGAAATTTGATACCATTTTCACTGTACAACACAAATTAACCTCTGTGGGTGTTAGTATGTGTTATGTAGTGAAGTGTCTGTATTTGGAAGAAACAAAATCAGCAAGAGCTACCCTGGATCTCATGGCTAAGTGAGGCCCCATTAGTTTTCCTCAACTCTTCAAGGTGCCAGCATGTAACAGTGCTTAACGGCATGTCAGGCCTGTTGGACTAGAGCTAAAAGAAGAGACTGACAGAAAATACACAAGCCCCAAACTGGCTAGATGGAAATGGTGATCAGGGATTAATCTGTGTTACCTCACCAGGAGCCTGGCTTGGAATGGCATGCCCAGGGAGAAATAAATAACTGTGTGTGTAAGGGCCGACTGCTGGAAGGGAGCACATAAGGAGAAATAAGATGAAGGGATTTACAGCATGAGGTCAGAAAGAAGTCTGAAACTGAAACATTGGAAGGGAAGAGGGGTTCATTTTTTTTCTTTAATTCTCACCTCCAAAATGGGGGATACTCTTAGAATGGAAGACAGGGATGGCAGGTGCCCTATTAGCAGCTGTGAAGTTCAGGAGTTCTGCCATTAGGACGTGGTACGCTATACCAGTTTCACTCTCCTCAGTCCTTGTAGCTTGGGGGCATGTCACACACTAGTGAGAACTTTACCGGAGTGTTGATGCAATATTGTGTCAGTAACTGAGTGATTTGTTTTTCCTCTGGACATTGATTGAAGAAATTCTTATTACATTTTATAGCTTGCTTGGCCTTCGTATGAGAGTCAAGACATAAATTGGGCCATAAATTGGCCTCTGTCAGAATCTACATCAGAATGACACCAAATACATGTCACAAGGCTTGTGTCCTAGCTAACAGCAGGGATCCACTGCTGCTTGTCATCTTTATCAAATTTCACCTTGCTCTCTTTTCCAGTTTATGCCTCTACTTTGGAGAAAATACCGTAAAGACCACAATAAAGATGCTGTTTGGACTCAGAAATGCTACACATCCAAAAGACTATCAGTGAATTTAATTGATTTGTTCCATGTTAAATCTCCATTGTGAGTATCAGGGGTAGGCTGCATATAAATAAAAGTGAATACAAAGACAGAAATATACAGTTTCACAGAAAAGACAGAAATATACAGTTTCACAGAAAAGACAAGGAGATATACACAACAGATGTATTCACCTCACAAGTAGAGCTGGGACTTAACAACTCTTAAACGGGTGAACAACAGAGATATGATTGACTTTCAGAGATCTATTCTCTGGGGCCAGGTAAATTGTCATTCAGTTCTTTCTATTATGGACTCCAAGCAGAAACCTTAATATTTTTCAAGAGTTGGCTGATGTTATCAATGCACACATGGCAGCCATGTGAGTGAATTATAAAATCCAGATACATATAAAAATATGTGATATATATATATATCACCACAATATAGCTTACCACTTTGAGAAGAGTAAGATTTGATCACTTACAAGGGAAAATTTGTAAATTTTAAAATCAAGGGGTAAAGTTTTGTGCTAATAAAGTTACTTCCTAATGTTTTTTTTTTCACCATCTGTGACCAACTTTGACCTCAATTTGAAATACCATCATCCAAATACCACACTCAGAAGATAGTTTCCAAGTCAAAAGTTCTGAGAATTACTAAGGCATTAGTTGAAGACCTTACTAAATCATAGCTTCAGAAAAAGTAGATTTCATCAAAATTTCTTCTACAAAAGAAGCTTAGATCAAGTGGTTTTATGGTCGAGTTTTTTCAAGTGTGAGACAAATCCCATGCTAAGTAAACTGTTTTAGTCAGGGTTTTCCAGATAAGTTATAGGAAAAAAATGTGTGTGTGTGTGTGTGTGTGTGTGTGTGTGTGTGTGAAGGGGATTTATTGGATTGACTTACAGATTGTGGTCTAGCTAATTCAACAATGACTGCCTATGAAAGGAAGGTCCAAGTATCTAGTAGTTGTCCAGTCCACAAGGCTGGGTGTCTCTAGTGAGGATGAAAGCAATGAGAATGAGAGAGAAGAGAGAGAGAGAGAGAGAGAGAGAGAGAGAGAGAGAGAGAGAGAGAGAGACTGTGCTTCCTTCTTCTATGTCCTTTATATAGGCTTCCAGCAGAAGGTGTGGCCCAGATTAAAGGTGGATCTTAAAACCTCAGAATATCTGGATTAAAGGTTTATCTTCTCACCTCAAAGACCCAGATTAAAAATGGGTCTTTGTTGTTTTTCTGTAGGCACAGAGGCTGTACTTGAATCTACTGTTGTTTTAGTCAGTCATTGTGGCACCATAGTTACTGGATGCTTTTCAGGCAGCAGCCTGGCAGTACTTTTATGTCCTGCCAGGTCTGCCTCTTGCTGCTGACAGCAAATGCAGTTTTTAACTAAATCTCCATCATTCCACTTATCAATAAGACTCAGGAGTCAAAAAATTACATTAAAAATAGAAGACTTGGGAGTCAGAGGCTGGGGTGAAAACTTGCTAGCTCAGAGAGGTTGAGAAGCAACTAGCTGACATTCCCCTCTTTGTTAGCATCTCAGAAAGAGTGTCCTTCTGCTCCATCAAGCTAAAAAAGACGATCACACTCAAAGTGCCTCCCACTACTTCCTGTGTCTCCCTACCCATCTTCCAGACTCCATCTGACTCTCTATCATGACTTTCTATAAACTAGTTGCTGGCTCTACATCCTGACCCAACATTGATTTTATTTAATTAACAAAAACACAAACGTGGGGTTCACAGTATGATTGAATATCCTGTAACAGGTCTTTACCCTTCAAATGATTGGATTAAGAGGGAAAAAAAACCCTCATGAGTGTACCCAGTGATTTAGGTTTTAGTTAATTCCAGATATAGTCAAGTTGACAACCAAGAATAAGCATCACATAAACTTTTGAACTTAGAAAATATAAAGGACACTTCAATTTGCTTTTTTATAATACTAATATCTATGCATGCCTCTCCCCAAAACCATCATAACTAACCACATCTGCTGCAAAGATAACTCACTTATTGCTGAAGGTACACATATGTGGAACAGGGCACCAGAAAATGGGTTTCCTCATCAGAAAGCAAATAAAATATCAAAGTCAAAAAGACAGTTTAAATCAGACTTGACCTAAAGAGATCTAATGATTAGACGAATGTGAAAAGAAAAGCACAGGTAGGGGCTGGAGGAGGACTCTGTTATGAAGAGCACTTATTGCTCTTGCAGAGGGCTCAAGCTAATTTCCCAGCACCCATGCCAGTCAGCTCACAACCATCTATTGTAACTCTAGCTCCAGGGATTCTGATGCCCTCTTCTGGCCTCTGTGAGTACTTGCACACATGTGTGTATACCCTCCCACCCCCATGACACAAAGACATGTAACAATTGCTGCTTGACAAAGTTCCAGCATTTGGACACTGCAGACCACACTTCTCCAGAATCTCACTTTTAATGCCTTTCCCTTTGGGAAATTTTGCATGGGCTTTGGCAAAGGATGAAAATGTGTACAATGTTAGCCTATCTAAACAAAATAATTCTTTGGAAAAAATCCTCACCACCGTGGAACCAGAAATTCCATTGTGCCCTCCTAATTACACCATGAACAGGAAAGTTAGAGATTTACTTGACACACATGATCCCAAGGATGAAATGCCTACAATTCAGATCCAGAGCCTGAGGCCATTAAAGATAAGAGTTCAGATAATAAATACAGAGAAATTAGAATAGTGTGATGGGAAAAGAGTAAGACATCAGGACCTTCCCTTTTGGGAGCATTATGAGGGAACAGGTCCATATAGCAAGACTAAGAAACTGTAGTATAGATAGTATCTGCTTCCCAGAAGTCCTTTCCCAAGGTCAGACTTTTGGATAAGGGTCTCCTTACCTTCCCTCCAGGGTTTAAGGACAGTTCCTGTTTGATAAAGCAGTCATTCTCCTTATCTCTGGCAAGAGGAACTTGTGGCCCTTCCTTAACATATGACTGTAGCCTATTATCAAGGTCAACACTAGATTCCTCAACCCCTGGTCTCAAGCCATCCTGATTCACCCTTAGGTCCTGTCCATCCTGCTTCCTCGGCTGCCAACTCCACACATCCTCTTTGGGATCTGAGCCCCTTCCGAAGTAGGTCTCCTATCTATATCTATATCTATATCTATATCTATATCTATATCTATATCTATATCTATATCTATTCAAAGTATAGTTAATTTTTATTCTTCATTGATTTCTTTTAAAAGCCTCTCATTAATTGAAACTAAAAAAATGAGTAAGACAAAAAATGTTATTTTGTTCTTTGTAGGGAGCCGTCCCTGCATTCTCCATTACAAGATGGCGCCTGCATCCGGCAGGCACCGAATGTAAACAAGTTAATGCAGGCAGGCGCTGGGTAACTTTCCATTCCTTGATCTCTGCCTATTCCGTGGCGTCATATGGTCCGATGAGCTGCAGCCAATCATAGGGTGACACGTCCCAGGCGGCGGCTGCCAGCCTTTATTAGGGGACGGGATTCTTGGCTGGGGTCTCCGCTTTTGTAAGCTTATGCTCTCTCTCTCTCAAGACGCATAAAGCTTTATTGCAGAAGGATCTGAGTGTCCTGTGTTGTTCTTGCCGGCAAGACTATCGCGCGGGACAGATCTTTCAATCTGTTTATTTTTATTTTAAATGTTTTATACATATAAGTGAGACAAAATCCAAAGGGCACAAATATGTGCTCCCTGAGCATACTCCCACAGTGTATTTGAGCTCTTGTCCCCATCCACCAAACCCTTCCAGAGGTAACCACTGTTACTGATTTCTGAATACTCATCCAGAGATAGTCTAGGCATGTACAAATGCACATATATCTATCAAACCTGTTTATTTTTATTAAATAACCTGTTTTTAGTTGCACACATGTCTGTATGGGGATTTGTGCACATGAGTACAGGTGGCTCTGGAGGTAGAAGAAGACATCAGATCTTCTGCAGCTGGAGTTATAGGTGGTTGTGAGCCACCCATGTGGTTGCTGAGTTTGTTTACTATAACAGTGTGTGGTCTAAACCACAGAGCCATTCCTCCAGCCCCACAGCCAGCATCGTTTCTAATATAAGATCATACGCTTTCTAAATGGAATATAAGAAAAATCCTCACTTGTAATATTTTCTGACATTTCTTGGCAATGTAGTAAGACACATAATAGTAGGAAGACTATATATTCATTATAAATCAATGTAATCACTTTTTTGCAGATTATATACCAAAAATTGTCTTTTCCAAATTCATACACAACAGATTACAAAATTGTTAAATTTGCTAAAAGAGTTTTTATAAACTTTGGAATTGTGATAAACATATGAAGCCTCACCATAAAAACATAATGGAAAACAAAAATTACTGTCACAATGCAATTGTCATCAAAACAAATAAACAACAACAAAAGAATCATCCAGGAAAGAAACTAACAAGAAACAGACAGAAAACATGTAAGCTCAACTGTTTAGCCCTTTGCTGGGAACTGAAAGGATAGATGTGAAAATCTGTAAGGAAAACATCGAAAGCATATATTTATCCATATTTTCCTAAACTAATTTATAAATTTAACAAAGTCATAGTTATACTATCAATTGCCAGATATCCCATACCATTTGGTTAAATAATTCTGTTTCATTAGGAAAAGTTAAAGTATGGGAACCAGGTTGGGGATAGAGCTCAGTGGTAGAATCCTTGCACCGCCCCCCCCCCCAGCTCCTGGCCCCAAAAAGAAATACAAACCACAGCAACAAGGCACCCTAAAGTTCACTAAATATCGATTCACTGCCAAGGCATCCTCAGTGTTTAGTCTCTTCCACTGGGGTGGGGAGAGGAGGAGGTGCATATTTGTAGATGCAAAGGCTGGAGATCAACCTTAGCTATTGGTCCTCAGGTTCAGGTTCTGTCCACTTTACTTGGACCTGGAGCTTGTTGATTTGTTTAGCTGGCCAGCAAGCTCCAGGGTTCTACCTACCTCTGCTCTGCCTTCTTGTGCTGGCACTGGGGACAGAGCTCAGAATCACATATTCAGGCAGGAAGCGCTTTTGAGCTCGTACTACACCCACGAATAATTCCCCACATAGAGATATGAAAATGGATGCTATTCAAAGGAGGCAAGCACACACTGGGAAAGGCATTTCAGAGCTTTGCCTATCACTTTCCAAACGCTGGCATTTTCTGTGCAATTCCATTTCATTCCTGAAAGTCACCAGGCCGATACAACAATGGCTCTGGAACTGGTGGAGCCTCTATTGAGGTTATCAGGCTGAAAATGGGAACTGAGGTGAGAGTTGGCTGTCACTTAGAGACTTCCAATCTGGAGGAAATCCTAGATGGCCCCAGCCAGGGTGGATGAGGTCATGGCAACTGCAAGAAAAAGAAGTCAGCTTTAAATAAAGTTTACAGTGTTCACTTACTTCTATAGAAAAATCTTTCAAATGATCTTTAAACCATTTTCCAAGATCTCACTTTGGTCATGTTTAACAAGGGAGCTCCAGGAATGCAATTCATTGGTCATGAACTTGTCTAATAAGAATCTTATGAGAACAATTCTTATTAAGTTGCTTGTTTCCAAACCTTTGTCCCTTCCATGTTCCTTCCTTTAAAGTGCTCCTCATTAAGCAATTTGTTAAACTTCCCTTGGGCACCAGAGAACCATCAGCTGAAACCACAGCACTGATCAAACATGATTGTGGAAATTGGCCTTCAGAGTGAAGGATCTAGGTACGTTTTAAAGTTGCTGATAGAATGAAAGTGTATTCCAAGTGATGAATAAGTATGGCCTTCAGCTCCCTGCAGTTTGGTATAAGACAAAGAGTCTTAGTTCTAGAGAGACAGGCAGTAGTCACAAAACAGGACAAACTAGATAGGTGAGTGTAGGTGGTCTTCTTGTATCTCAGCAGCCACTCCCAAATCACCATTCAGAGACGTATAAATGCTTGGCTGATAGCTTAGACTTGTTACTAACTAAACTTTACAACTTAAATTAATCCATTTTTATTCATCTATATGCTACCCCAAGTTCATGGCCTTTATCTCTCTTGCATCTCGTGCTTCCTTTCTGTCTGTCTTCCAATTTCTCTGACTTCACTCTTCTTCCCAGTGTCCTCAGTCTGGTTCCCCTGCCTAAACTTATCCTGTTCAGCTAATTGACCAGTCAACTTCTTTATTAAACCAATCACAGTGGCATATATTTACAGTGTAAAGGAATGTTCCACATGCCCCTTAGTCTAATTAAAAAGGACAGTTTTAATTTTAACATAGTAAAATTGTATATAACAAATTCTTATTAAAATAAGAATTACAGTTACAATATCCAATACATTTGTATTTGGCAAATTTAGAGAAAATGCTATTTATCTTTTCTTTGTGAGTCTAAAGTTTTATATCTAATTTACATTTTTATCATAACTAATGAAAACTTTAAGTCTAATTATTTAGTCTTTAACTCCATCAAAGACCCCAAATGGGTGAAATGTTACCTAACAACAGGGACATTTGGTTGGCTGGAGAGTCACACAACTTTCTTCTGTAACATTGGGGCATTCATCTTTGGCTACAGGTCTAGGGTAACTGACAGACTTTTTTGAAAAGGACTGCCTACCTTGTCTTGGCAAAGTTTGGCAGTCAATTTCTTTTGTGTCCTGCTGGTCTAGTTTAGACAGTATACTGTCAACAATTGAGGCAAGGGTATTTCCTTGCCCAAATGGCTAGCTTTTACCATAAAGAAAGTAAATTCCATATGGAGATTCTTTGATGCCCATCATTTTTTAAGTAAATTGGTGCTGTCAGGAGCAGCTGTCATGTCTCATTTTCATGAAAAGCCTAAAGTTATTAAACATATTAAATGACATATTCTGTAGGTCTTTGGAGTGTTTGAAGACTATCTATGTAAATATATCTGTGGATGACCTTGAAAACATACCTAACATGACTATAAGTTTGACTAATATAGATAACTATTAATCTGTATTTCTTAATTATGCATTACACTTTTAAATGAGCTGCATAAATATATGTAGACAGATGATTCTGTCCTGCTTGGTCCTTCTGCTGTTTAGTCCCAAATAAACACACAGAAGCTTATATTAATTATACTGTTTGGCCTATGGCTCAGGTTTCTTATTGACTAGCTCTCTCTTAATTAACCATTTCTATTAATTTATGTATTTCCATATGGTCTTGGCTTACTGGAGAAGGCCAGGGTGTCCAATCTTCCCAGTAGCTACATGGCGTCTCTCTGGCAGTTCACTCTCTGCATTCCTCTTCCCAGCTTTTTCCTAGTCTGGTAGCCCACCATATACTTTCTGCCTGACCACATCCTGCCTGTCCATTGGCCAAAACAGCTTTATTCATCAACTAATAAGATAAATAAATATTCATGGCATACAGAAGGACATACCCCATTGTCTCCTTTTTTCTGTCTAAATAAAAAGATTTTAACTTTAATATAGTAAAATTATATATAATAAAACTGTTATCGAGCAAGAACCATCGTTAACAATATTTAGTTCACTAACATCTGGCAAAATTTAAAGAAAATATTCTATCATCTACTCTAGCTTTGTGATTCTAAAGTTTTATATGTAACTTATCTTTTATCATAACTAAGAAAATCCATAACAATAACTATCTGTCTTCAACTCCATCAAAGACCCCAGAAGGATAATACATAAACTCTGGAATTAACAGAGACATCTCACTGCCTGTACAGACTTCCAGACCTCTATGGTTAGCTGGGGCAAGCTCCATTCCCTGACCTTCAGATAGGCTTTATTTGTACAAGCAAGATATCACCACAATATCCCAAATAAGAGTAGAAACATTAAATTTGTATCAATATACCAAAATCCATACCAATATAAAATATTTAAGATTAATAGCTATTTGGATTAAAGTTGAAACAATAATTTACCCTCTTGTCTTATCATTTTTTATGTCAACCCCCTTTTTTTCCTTTCAGAAATAGATCTTTGAATCTAACTCCTTCCCTTAGTTTTTTTTTTTTTCTTACCATGACCAATAATAATTTGTAACCAACCCCCTAAACAAAGATAAATACCCATAATCTAAATTTCGGGAATGGGGCAGGAGCTGTTTCCTCCTGACTGCTTCCTGTTGTCTGGAGGTGTAGGTATCTTTGGGGGAACCTTGTGAAAATCAGCACAATTGTTAAGTCTTGGCTGTAATATTTTGTGAGGCTGAATAATCTTAGACAGCAGCCTTGAAGTTGTTCTGGATGCTGTCTCACATGGTGAATCCATTTTTATTGGTGGCTGGTCCACTTTCTCTGAAAATAAGCTTTTAAAGGTTACATACATATCTGCATTAATACAAGTATAGACTGTGTATACAAGTCAGTCAAAAATGTTTTTTTTTTTGTTTTATGTTTGAGCAGATAAAATGTTAATCACATGTCTTATAGTTCTTCCAGGTTTATTTCTTTATGTCTTTAGTTAGGATTCTCAGGAGGTCTTCTTTGATCAAACCTTTAACCTCATCTTTAACCTTGAATGAATCCATAGCCTTTTGTTTTCTGTGGAAATAAAAGCATAACTTCTCCCTCAATGCAACATACCTTTTGACTTCCATTTTGAAGTCAAGATATTTTAAAAGTATATAGGTTGGTTTAATCCAGCAGGTTTCATAATCCAGTGTCTCTTTGAAGCCAAAAAAATTTAAAGACAGCACAATAACATACAAGATCCAGAATCTCTGTGTATTTTTCATCTTTACATGGCTTTATTTATATTACTTTATTCTCTTTTTAACGACTTTATTATTTTAAAACTATATATATATATATATATATATAGAGAGAGAGAGAGAGAGAGAGAGAGAGAGAGACTGTCTATCTCCTTTTCTTTTCTCTCCCAAGCCTTTGTTCATTTTTAAACATACCTTAACCCATTTAGAGTTTTTTTTTCCAACTGGATCTATCTTTACTGAATACATGTAACCTTTTCTATCTACATGAACAAAACCCCAAACCAGTCATGCAGCATACTGGTGTGGCTCACACTGGCAGCTCAAGCCCATTGGCAGCTCAAGCCCACAAGCAGCAGCTAGGAGATGCTTCTATGTACTGTGACCCATGTGAGAGACTTAGGAATCCTCCATGAAGCTTAGCTCATGACCCTCTAGCAGCTGCCAGGAGGTATGTCTCTCTCTACTGCAGCCAGCATGAGAGACTTGAGTCTGGGAAGGTGGGTTTGGTTCTGTTTTTATGTGTTTAGAACCTTTACAAAGCTTTTTCAGGTCTTATATAGATGTAGGTATGCCACGTTGGAATCCCATTTGTAGTAGGATTTTTCTTTCCCTCCAGCCAGTTCCCAAAAAACCACACAGAAACTTAACAGTAATTATAAATGCTCAACCAATAGCTCAGGCTTATTGCTAACCAAATCCTACAACTTAAATTAGTCTGTGTGTTGCCCCAAGATTTGTGGCCTTTACCTCTCTTGCATGTCTTACTTCCTTTCTGTCTGATAGGTAACACCTCTGATTTTGCCCTTCTTGCCGGTGTCCTTAGTCTGGTGTCCGTCTGCCCTCCCCCACACTAACCTTATCCTGTCTGTAAGGATTCAGGCATTATGCTGGCCTGCCCCTGTAACCTGGCAGAATTCACTCAAGCAGTACCCTGGGCAGCCCAGAGTTCCATGAGTACTAGTCTGGAAAGGATCCCTTTAAAAGAAAGACCCCCATCCACTTACACACACTCTCTCTTTCCCGCTGTTCCCCGGGGGCAGACAGGACTTCTCTTCTGTCCCGGCCTCTGTCTCTCTCCCTCTGTGTGTGTGTTTACCTCTTTTCTCTTTCCTTCCCCTGTCCCTCCCCTTTCTAATAAAACTTCTCATTTAAACTCTGTCTGCTTGGCATGTTTGTCCCTCCACCTTGGTCACTCTTGCCTGCCATGGAATCTGCCATGGTTCTCCTAGCACTTTCTCTAAATTTTCCCTTTTTTAATTTAAATTAGAAACAAGCTTATTTTACATGTCAATCTCAGTTCCCTCTCCCTCCCCTCCTCCCCTGTCCCCCACTGGCCCCATATCCCAACCCCTTTCTGCTCCCTAGGGAGAGTGAGGCCTTCATGGGAGATCTTCAAAGTCTGTCAGATCATTTGGAGCAGGGTCTAGACCCTCCCCAGTGTGTGTAGGCTGAGAGAGTATTCCTCTATGTAGAGAGGGCTCCCAAGGTCTATTTGTGTACTAGGGGTAAATACTGATCCACTACCAGTGGCCCCATAGATTGTCCAGACCTCTAAACTGGCCTCCTCGTTCAGGGGTTCTGGAACAGTCTTATGCTGGTTTCCAAGATATCAGTCTGAGGTCCATGAGCAACCCCTTGTTCAGGTCAGCTGTTTCTGTTGGTTTCTCCAGCCTGGTCTTGACCCCTTACTCATCACTCCTCCCTCTCTGCAACTGGATTGGAGTTCAGCTCAGTGTTTAGCTGTGGTTGTCTGCTTCTGCTTCCATTAGCTACTGTATGAAGGCTCTAGGATGACATTTAAGGTAGTCATCAATCTCATTATCTGAGAAGGACATTTAAGGTTGCCTATCAACTATTGCTTAGATTGTTAGTTGGGGTTAACCTTGTAGATCTCTGGACATTTCCCTAGTGCCAGATTTCTCTTTTAACCTATAATGGCTCCCTCTATTATGGTATCTCTTTTCTTGCTCTCCTCTATTCTTCCCCTGGCTAGATCTTCCTGCTCCCTCATGTCCTCCTGTCCCCTCCTCTTCTTCCCTTCTCTTTCTTTTAACTCCCTCTCTCCTCCCCCCATGCTCCCCATTAGCTTAGGAGTTCTTGTCCCTTTCCCTTTCTCCGGGGGACCATGTATGTCTCTTAGGCTCCTCCTTGTTTCCTAGCTTCTCTGGCGTTGTGGATTGTAGGCTGCTACTTCTTTGCTCTAGATCTAAAATCCATATATGAGTGAGTACATACAATTTTGTCTTTTTGTGACTGGGTTACCTCACTTAGAATTGTTTCTTCTAGTTCCATCCATTTGCCTGTGAATTTCAAGATTCCATTGTTTTTTTCTGCTGAATAGTATGTCCAGCTATTGGCAAGTCAGCTTCTTTGTTAAACCAATCACAGCAACATATATTTATTTACACAGTACAAATGAATACTCCACAGGTGAGTTAGAAGGATCTGGAACTCTATATTAGAAATTTGTTATGTGAGCACAACAAATAGGCATATGGGCCTATCTGAAAAATTGCATATGTATGTGCCATACTTTTATTTCACTGGGATAATAGCACATTTAAAGGCTGTTTTATTATAACTACCATTACTAATTACTATCATTTACTAAGTATCTTATTTGTGTTTGAGCTATCTAGGTAAATAATTTACATATATTTTGAATATTAAATTCTCACAGTCATCACATAAGTACTATTAAAACTTTTACTATAAAAGAGAACAAGGTCTAGAGATTAAAGGACTCATACAGCAAGTGGAAGGAAAGGCATTAAAATGCAGAAAATTTTGTCTCCAACTTCTTCCTTTTACTATTGTCCCTGTTTATGGAGCAACAAAAATGATGAGTCCATTATGATGAATTTAAGTGTGGTTGGTGCCAGTTCATCAAAGAGAAAACTGAAACGTAGAAGACAGAAGAGGCCAAGAACTGGTTCTAGGTCAATTGTCTCCAAAGTTTAGTGCCTAGAACATTCCCTTGGGATAATGATTCCAGTACATTTTCTGCCTTCTCAAGGTATTGTTTTAAAGTTGGTTTTTGAGTTGGTACCAAACTCTGTTTTTTAAACAAATGCTGGGGTGTTTTGGTATAGGCAGCCATTGACTCATCATCTGTGAGATACAAGTAGCCACTGACTCATCTATGAGGTACAAGCAGCCATTGACTCATCTAAGAGGTACAGGCAGCCATTGACTCACCTACCAGAAATTCTGTTTCATGATGTAGACCACACCTTGGTGAGAAGATCAATTCATTATGAAGCTTGCATGTTTCCCTCCTTATCTGGGAGGAATACATTCTAAGAATTAACCTTCAAGGAATGCTTGAAGGTGTGTGTGTGTGTGTGTGTGTGTGTGTGTGTGTGTGTGTGTGTGTGTATGTGTTAGATTTTACACAGTTTTTTTCCTTAAAATAGTATTAACACTAAATAGCAAAATGGAATTATTATTAGACTGTAATAAAAATGAAAATATAAATTGTTTAGTTCCAGAAATTTTTGGATTGCAGTTGACTATGGGTATCTGAAAGTGTGGGAAGTAAAACTGCAGAAAACAGCCTTAGTATATTTGGGGAAAGAGAGTGGGAAACTGTAGAGTAATGTATTTCTCCAAAGATCAACAAGCAACAGAGGTAAAATTCATTGTACTCTTAGTAAGTGAGCATCAGCTATGAGATCAGCTCAAAGAGTCATATAGCCAAAACTCAGCAGTGAGTGTTGTATAATTACCATCACTTTGGCATTTGATGCAGCTGAGATAGCTGTTTCCTGTTTTGTATCAGAAAAGTAAAAGGGGGGAAATTCATCCTAACCCCCACTTTCATGTAATCACCCAGTATATATTTTCTGAATACCAACTATGCCCTAGAGTCATCCGAGAGACTAGGACATAAAATTGTCTATTAGACACTATTCATCTCTGAGAAGTCTAAGCAGAGAACATTTAGAACCCCTCATAACCCAGTGGGACAATTACTATGCATACTTTAAAGGTGCTAAGGAAGAAAGGGGGATCCTGGGGAGATCAGGCAATCCTTGCCTTGTGCTGTAACTGTCAAGGGTATGAGGCTGCTGATGGGCTAGGACCACATATTGAAAGACATTAATGTACTTTCCTATAGCTGAAAGTCCATCTAGTTAGAGTCCTTGGACCCTGAATACTTTGATAGATTCAGGGGATCCCTAAATCCCCTAACATTTATTCTGGTATTTCCTTGTACATTTTTAGGAAGTTCATCCACAGTGCCAAACTTCTGAGGGATTTTTGTATTCCCCCAAGAAAGTCTGAAAAAAGTTGGCAGAGATATGTCAAGAAATTGTGGCATATTTGCCTTTTGAAATATAACTCTTGGTTCAGAGCAATAGGGGGGTGTAGAAATGGGATTTTGTAGTGATGATATAGGTGGGAGAAAGAGGGTACATGCTTTAAAGACCAGTGAAGGAGATAAAGAGGAAGACATGGAAATGAGAGCAATGGCTGTAGACTTGGAGCTCATATCTTCAGCAACGTGGATTGTGGAGAAGGAGGAATAAAGGATGAATTACACATCATACTTTAAAATTGAGTAAAAAGTTCTTTCCTAAAAGAAGAAATCAAGGTTTTATCCAATGGCCAGTATTAGCTACTAAACTCCATTTTATTGATTTCTTGAGGAAGTCAATAATGAAGGAAGATGTGAGGGAGCAGGAAAAGAAGAGGATATAAGAAGAGACAGGAAAGAGGAGAAAGAGAAAGAGGAGGAGGGGAGGATGCAGGGAGGTGAGGAGGAGGAGGAGATGGAGAAGGAAGAAGGAAGGCAGAGAAGGAGGAGAAGAGGAGGAAGAAGAAAGCTGTGGAATATTAGTTTAAGATGTGTTACATTTGTTTATGATGTGGAACATTTGATTAATGATGCAAACATGTGCTGCTTTCTTTTTGCTGCATTTGTTTAGTTTTGTAAAGCTGTGTTATTTGCCTGTCTAAAACATCTGATTGGTCTAATAAAGAGCTGACCATCAATAGCCAGGTAGGAGTCAGAAATAGGTGGGGCTGCCAGACAGAGAGAATAAATAAGAGGAGAAATCCAGGGAAGACATCAAGGAGCTAAAAAAGGAGAAGAGGAAGACACCGGGGGCCAGCCACCTAGTCACACAGCCAGCCATGGAGGAAGAAGGAAAGAAAGATATATAGAATGAAGAAAGGTAAAAATCCCAGAGGCAAAACATAGTTAAAAAGAAATGGGATACTTTAAGCTAGAAAAGCTGGCTAAAAATAAGCCAGGATAAGGCCGGGCATTCATAAGTAAGAATAAGTCTCTGTGTATTCATTTGGGAGCTGTGTGAAAGACCCCTAAAGAGAAAAAAACTACAAAGGAAAAAGAAGAAAGAGGAGGGAGGTAGGAAGAGGAAGAGGAGAAAGAACAGAAGAGGGGGGGTAGGAAGAAGGCCTCTCAAGACACTCTTAGCGGAGAAGCTGATAGCTTGGAATCCAGGGGCCACTATAAAGCACGTGCTTTCATTCTAGGTGAAGTTGGAAGCCATCACAAGGTGGATGGTTAATGTTCGCTGTTGGTCTAGCTAATCAGGAGCTGCCCAGGAGACACTCCTCTGAATGTCAGAGCACTCCTCTGATTGCTCACTGCAGAAACTGTGACCATTCACTTCATGCTCTATCTTCATGATTTCCCTGCTGTGATGGGGTGCATCTCCTAAACTATGAGTCAAATTAAATCTTGCCTGCCTTGCTTAGGTTACTACATTTTAGCAGGACCAAAAATGACTACATTAGAAAGCAAGGGATAGGTAGATAAAATTAAAATTAGAGAAATTGTGCAATTCTGGCAAGACAGAATGATAGGATGAGTCATGGGGAGGAAAAGTTGGTGTCTGAATAAATTTTAACAATGAACCTAACTAGAATTTCATTCAGATTGGATTGGAATGAAAGGCAAACAGTTTTGCTCATTTTGTGAGTATTAAATGTAAAATATCAACTTGTCATTCCAGAGTGATGCCAAGAAGTCAGTTGGATATATGAGTCGGCAGTCCATTAAAAACTTGAGATTTGTCAATAGATGTGTATTGCTCAAAGCCATAAGAATGTTTGTGGTTATGTCCCATAAGAAACTGCATAAGCAGAAAAGAAGAATCAAGGCATTTTTATATATTCAATACCTAGGAAGACAAGAAGAAACTATTCTTTTGATGGTTTCCATACTTAGACATTGCCCATCACAAATAACAATGTGGCCAGGGTTTGTGGTGAGAATGCACAAGTTCAATTCCTAGTCCATCACCTGCTAATTAGCCCATGGTTATTTGTTTGTTTCCTCATCTTCAGTGTGGAAATAACAAAGTGCCTGCTCTATAGGCTTGTCGAGATTGAACAATGTACTTAAGATGCACAGTATGGTGTTGACAAAGATACACAACCCATGAGTGGTACCTATGATTACCTATGATACCTATGATTACTGGTGTCTCACCTTTTCTCTTTCCATTGGCATAGAGTCAGAGAATATATTTGTTTTTGATAGTGCTTCTGGGGACTGAGCCCAGGGCCTTACACATGCTAGACAACAGTTCTATCACTGAATCACATCCATAAGCTCTCTGAACAAATATTTTAGGGGTGTGGGAGGGTAGCAGAGTCCCAGTAACTGATCCACATAAATCACAAAGATGAGTAGTTGAGGAAATTCTAAAATGCCTTCTTCTCCATCATGCAGCTACCTCGCCATTCTCCCAGTACACCTTTCCCAACCCATGCTACTCTTTGGCATCAGAGCACTTGATGCCAGAGGCTGTGTGGATGGTTTGCTACTAAATCGACATCTTAATGCTTAGAGGTCTATCCACTGTCCAAGGTACCAATTTGAAACAAATCCTAAAAATCTGAGCAAGGAGATCTCTGGTAGTAATTACTGAAGAACTGCTTCCAGTGGCCACCAAGTGTCTATGCTCTTCCTCATGACCCCTTCTCTGCATCAGACTGGACAAAGTCAGAGCCCTGTTTGCTTCTGATGGCTCAAGAAGCAGAGACTGTGAAGTGTGGTAGCTCCACACTGCAGATCCCACGCAGCCATTCTTGTGCATCATCATAAAAATAATATATGCATGTGAATTAAAAATAAATGATGACAAGGAAAGAAATATTGGAAAAATATAATTAAAAATACGGTAACAGCTGACAGATTAGTGGGTTCAGGGAAAAAAATGGGACAGCAAGAAGACAGCTCTGAAAATAATGAAGCAGCCGAGAGTGAAGTTAATGAGATTGAGAAAATGAAAAAAAGAAAGAGAGAATTTACAGCACTCTCACATATGAAAGATCAAAAATCAAAACATGGTTTGAGTCCACTCTCTCCCAATTAAGCAGAAGCACCACAGCCGCGGGCCTGGCTTCCAGGCCACTGAATGACTTAGTGCCCTCCACCCACCCAGAAAGCAGATCGAATGGTCCATCCACAGCTCGACACATCACTCATGTGTGAAGATCAAGCTGCCTTTATACATCCCTGTGGGTCAGATGCAACTTCTGAGCTATAAAGAGACAACCAAATTCTCTTAAAGAGAAATAAGGCCTTGCAATTGCCGACTGTTTATCTCCTAGCTACAAGACTGTGAACCAGGGGGACTTCCTAGAAATTTCAATGATAGTGTGTTGTCTTCTGCATTACTTGGAAGGTTTTCAAGTTGTTTTTCATTCAACTTGAGTTTTATGTAATCTATGATTGGTTCATATTTAATGCCAACAACCTGTTGTCAATCCCAGTTCTAAGCATGAGACCACACTTCTGCTTGGAGAGGAACATGCACTTGATCACAGTATAAGTGAAGAAACAGTATAGTTACATGCTCAAGTACCACAGGGGGAAGAGTTCTGATGCTGGGGTGGGAGTCCAAGGGGAAAACACCAGAGGAGGCCACAGAATGAGGACCAGAGGATCTGTTGTTTTTTTTGCAGGGTCTGGACATCTTTGGCTTGGTGAAGTGTTAGGCAGAGAGTCTAAGTTAGGCAGAGGCTGGGCAACTTCACAGACCATGAAAGATGGTCAGTACCAACTGAGATATTCCCACTTTGCCCTAGATGGAGTGAATTCCTTCAATTAAAGGGACAGTCCAGTGGGCTTGTGTTGTCGGGGTATGAGACCTCCAATTTTACCTTTAGAGAGGCTTCCTCCCCTTTTTAATGGGGCTGTATGCTGCCCTCCTTTATTTTAAAGGCTTCCCCAGGTCGAATTTCTATTTATAGTCTCTTTCAATGGTATCCCTTCCTGCACCGAAGGTGTGAGGTGGAGGGGGGCTTAGCCCCTCCAGGCCGGTTAGCAGGCGGTTGTTAAGGACAGTCTCTTTTTAAATGTCCATCCTGCTCACATCTAAAGCATGTTCCTTTTCCCAGCGAGGACCCTTGATCCTGGGTTGCCAGGTTCTGGGGGATGGCCTCCGACATGGCGATCATCTGTGCCTGTAAGGTCAGGGCCAGAGGGTTGGTGTTGCTGGGTACCTACATCTTGGGAGGCTACCACCCATCTGCTCAGGGGACTGTTTATTAATCCTGCGCAGGCTATTCTATGGTCCCCATTCATCCCTTCCCATTCCCGCAGTCTGATAATTTGTTCTCTGAGGTCTCCAGGTGGCAGCTTGTGCCAAATGCTCTGTTGGTCTCAGTCTATAAACTCTGGCAAAGTCTCGCTGGGCTTCTGCCTCACCCCAGCTATGGGGGACTCAACAGGTCCATCATGCAGTTTAGCCCAGGCATTCAACCCAGCCTGCCTCACCCGATCATGATACAGCTCAGGGATCCCTGCTTGCTGAACCCCAGTGAAGTAACCATCTCCCATTCCCAACAGTATAGCATAACAGCATAGGTAATAGGGATGGCAGGGTTAGATTGCCTATTTGCCTCAACTTGTATCCTACATTCCTCCTTACAAAAGGCACACAATTTGATGAACTGAGAACTAGGGAGGACTGCCTTAGCCACATCCAGCCAGTTCTTAGGGACACACGGATGGTAGGTGATGCCCTGCAACAGGCTCTGTGCCCTAGGGGAATTAGGGCCATCTTCCAGCACGGCCTTTTGGAGCTCTGTAAGATCCTTGGCCTCCCAAGGATACCAGTCTACAGGCTGCCAGGCCTCGGGGCTAAGTTAACCTGGTAGGCTTGGGGGGCCCTACTTGTCTCCTCCTGTCCATCCTTGATTGGTAGGCCTCGGCATAAATGGCCTCCAGGTCTCAACCTGCTGTTGTCTGGTCAATAGGGGTGCAGGTCCTGTGGATTTTCCCTGAGGGTGGTATAGGGGACCCAACCTCCTGGCTCCTGGGAATGTAAGGTAGGTGTCTTGAGTTCTCTGGGGTAGATGGTTTGGCCCATTCCTCCTCTGCCCCATCTTTTGTGGACTTCTCCAGTTCTTCCCCTCTTCCTTCTTACTGAAAATAGAGTTGTCCATACTGAGGCTCTCACTTAACCTCAGAGACCTCTTGGCCTTAGCCAAGATTTAGGTCCTTTGTGCCTCACTCTGGGCACCAGATGCAGGGTCTTAGCCCAACCACAGAAGGCTGAACTGGATTCGAGGAAAGGTAAGTGCTCTATTCACCTGTTTCCCAGCCTCCTAGGATCCTGGAGACAATCAGAGGCAGCAGGGAGTCTAGTCAAGCGGGGACTCATTTATTGGCCCACAATAAGTTGTCTTTTAAAGAAAAAAAAAACACAGACTGGGGGTGGGGAACAGCCAGCCAATGGTTTTAAAGATCAGCCTATCACACGCCCAGGCACCCTTTGCTTTACCTAATGAGCATAAGCTGTTCATGTGGTGACCTCATCTGGTTAGATCTAGGCAACCAATCTTTTTTTTTTTTTTTTTTTTTTTTTTTTTTTTTGTAACCAACTCAGGACTCTCCCATCTGACTTCCCCTTAGTGCCATCTTTGACTGGCTCCTGTACCCTACATGCAGTTTGAGGAGGTGTATAGCTGATGAAGTCACTCATGAGCATGTAAAGATCAAGAAACGAGAGAGACATCGCATGCCAAAGAATGACTTTAGGGTTTTCTAATTTATTGAAAGGAAGCATTTGGATTAAAGAACAGGATGCATATTTATCAAGTTCTGGAGAGAGATCTGGCCTAGAGCTACAGATCCTAGGAAATTGAATGTATTAGTTAAACCATAGAAGATAGCGAGACCTTCCTCAGTGCATGAAGAGTGAGAAGAAGGTGTCCCGCGCGATAGTCTCGCCAGCAAGAACCACACAGGACATTCAGATCCTTCTGCAGTAAAGCTTTATGCGTCTTGAGAGAGAGAGAGCATAAGCTTACAAAAGCGGAGACGCCGAGCCAAGAATCCCGTCCCCTTATAAAGGCTCACAAGCTCTGAGCGATGTGTGTACAGCTGGGATAGGTGCATGACTCGTCACCCTGTATGACGCCATGGAATAGGCGGGGCTAGGCAGTGGAAAAACACTGGGCACATGTATACCAACGTTGTTTACTTGATCCGGCAGCGGATGTCAGCACCATCTTGTAATGGCGAATGTGAGTGCGGCTCCTCACAAGAAGGGATGATGACATGGCCTTTAGAGTGCTAGTGGAGGAAAGGAACCTGCCAAGCTGATCAAGAAAACAGAAGAGAGCAAGCTTTAGAAGCCAAGATGATCTCCTGTGGAGAAGTAAAATCCTACTTTGTCCCCAAAGAAAGGTTGAAATGGTCTAATGACTTGAAGACAAGTCAGAATGAAGCACTTTTACTTTTACCTGCTTAAAATAGTGGGGTCTTAGTTTTAAAAGGAGAATTACTTGCCTAGGATATCCAGTTAAGGGACAGAGCCAGATGAGAAAGAGGCATGGCAGAAGCATCCTGGAGGAGAGAATGGATACACGGCATGGACAAAGACAAAGCACCTGAATATGAGAGGTGACACCCTGAGTTCAGGAACAAGATAGGGTATGGCCTGCCAGGGACATAGGTTCAGGGACTGAGTGGAATGTCGATGCATCTGCTTGCTTTTTAAAAGAAATGGAGGTCAGTTCCATTCCTCTGGGATTGTTGAGGTGGTTATTAGCTCTATATTAGCCATAAAGAACTGATGAAATAATGTACATGGAAAGCTTGGTGCCTAAAGTCATGCAAAATAAGCTATTTTGTTATTGTTATAGTTAAGTATGTATTTTCTTCCTGTGCTTCTCCTTCTTATTTGGATGTTTTCCTTTTTGACACAGTGAATACCCACTCATGCCTCAACCACTTCTCCGTATTCAGCATGTATGTACTATGAGGTGAAGACCAACTTATAAATACTTTATAAAGTTTTCAACTATCCCAATCCATAGTTATACTGAATTCTGAGTAATTTAAATTCCTACAGTACTCATGTTAAGAGTTAAAATGTGCCATGCATGTGTTGGACTGTGCTAACAGATCACCCTAAAGCTTCAGTGGCCTAGCACTAACAGAAACTGTTTTCCTAGCTCATGTTAAAGCTCCAAGGGATGCACAAGACACTCCTGGACAAACAGTGCATGCTGATTCAGGCTTTATGCTCTTTCATCTTGAAACCTCCTCAGTGACTGAAAGTAAGATACTTCAGCCATCAGAGGATACCATCCCTCTGTGCTATCCATCCTTCCGTTTGCATGGTCAACACACATGAGTCAACAAATTCAAAGGGTTGAGAAAAGCAAGAAAAGACAGAAAATCCAGGAATATTGGTTAATATCAGAAATACCTCCAATAAGGAAAACGGTCTGTGGCTTTGTGGCCACTGCAATAGAAGCCTGGCATAACACTTCAACAGAAGGAAAGATGAATTGTAGTCATCTTTTTGGAGGCCACAGGCCATCTTGGCAGGGACAGTGCGGCTAAGTAGAACAGCTCACATCACTGTGACCAGGAAAGTGGGGAACTTTCTCCTTTCTTCACTTTTTATTCCATCTGGACCCCCAAGCTCATCCCATGTGTTATACATATTCAGGAAGGGTCTTTCCTTGTTACTATCTCTTGGGAATGCCAGCTCAGACACATCCAGAACTGTCCCTTACTGGTCTAGGTGCTTCTCATCCACTCAAGTCAATCAATTTAATTCTCACAAGTGGATAGAATTTAAGGCCCTTCCAGATAACAGTCATTTCCCATGTATTTTCCTCTTTTGTAAGATTTCAATAAACCTTGAGTGTTGTTGCTATGTCAAATACACCTGCCTAACCTCATAGCACAAAGTTTATGATTAGGCACAAGATAGTTTCCTGAAAACTCATCATAAGACATTTAGATTTAACAACAAAATTCACCACCAGTCACATTGCATCTATGCTACATCTGCAATGTTTGACAAATGCACATTAGATTCTTTGAGAAGACATGAGAGAGGAAGTCCTCATTCTAAAATGAAAATTTTATTTTCTAACTAGATAACCAATTTTATGTATTTCTGAAACTAAGCGATGTGTAAATACAGACAAAATAATTTAGCACCCTCGAAGGCAGCAAAGAGTGGGCTTGGTTTCTTTATAACTGATGCTTTACTCTAATAGAAAGTGAGTTGTTTCATGGCACTGCATTTCCTGTGGAATGATGTTCAGGGTTTGTAGCTGCCAGATGCAATTGGCCACCTCAGATTTGCTTTGGTCACAGAATCAGTTCATTGCTAAAGGCAGCCACTAAGGAAAGTGGTGAGTCCGTGAAAAGCTACATTTTAAAAGAATCAGCATCAATTTGGCCTCTTTATTTTCTTTTGTAACTAAAGAAGTCAAACTGAAAGATTTCTTCATTGGAAATGATTTCCCACTGAAAGCTCCAAACTGTGTGTGTGTGTGTGTGTGTGTGTGTGTGTGTGTGTGTGTGTGTGTGTGTGTTACATAAAAGTTCATGTAGGTGTATACACATATGTGTGTGCAGGAATGTTTTTTTTTTTTCTGAAATAGAATCAAACATTGAACCTAGCTAATCCATTTGGCTATACTGACTGGCCAATAAGCTTCATGTATCTGCCTGTCTATGACTCACTTCCCAGTCATGAGGTTACAGGCATGTCACATCTGTCTTTTACACAAGTTCTGGAAAATATAAATTGAGGTACTTACATTCACGAAGCAGACATTTTACTGACTGGGCCATCTCCCCCATTTTCAAATCTTCAAACTTCTGATTGTAACTAAAATCTTCTATTTTTAAACTGATAAATGAGGTTGGATAAATGACAGAACAATCTGGAAAGTCTAAGAATGGACATGGCATTTGCACTCTAATGCCTAAAATTGGAAAGTGAGACAGAGATGGAAGATGGTATCCAACTCTATCTTGGACAATCCCCTGTTGCAGGTGTAAGAACTGGGAGAGGCTTGGAGAGGTATGGGTCCACATACTGGCTCCAGGGAAGGGGTCATCTGAAAGGAACTTGGAAAATATGTCAAGGTTACGGCACTACCCAATAGCCAAACAGGAAGTGTCCACCACAAACGAGGCAGTAATCCAGGCCACTTGCAGCCAGTTTCATGGTAAGGCCATGAGCATTACAGGTTGACACACTGCTGTGGCAGATCTGGCTAAAAAGATCCCTGTTAGAGAACGATTCCTGAACATCACGCCAGAAGCACAGACACTGAGGTCTGCAATCAATAAATGGGACCTCCTGAAACTGAGAAGCTTCTGTAAGGCAAAGGACACAGTCAGTAAGACAAAACGACCACCCACAGAATGGGAAAAGATCTTCACCAGCCCCACATCTGACAGAGGACTGATTTCCAAAATATACAAGGAGCTCAAGAAGCTAGCCACCAAAACACCAAACAATGAAATTAAAAAGTGGGGTGCAGAACTAAACAGAGATTTTTCAACAGAGGAATCTGAAATGGCTGAAAGACACTTAAGAAAGTGCTCAAAATCCTTGGCCATCAGAGAAATGCAACTCAAAACAACTCTGAGATACCACCTCACACCTGTCAGAATGGCTAAAATCAAAAATACCAATGACAACCTATGCTGGAGAGGTTGCGGAGAAGAAGGAACACTCCTCCATTGCTGGTGGGAGTGTGAACTTGTAAGACCACTTTGGAAATCAGTATGGCGGTTGCTCAGAAAAATGGGAATCAATCTACCTCAAGATCCAGCCATTCCTCTCTTGGGTATATACCCAAATACTGCTTGTCCATACAACAAGGACATATGTTCAACCATGTTCATAGCAGCATTGTTTGTAATAGCCAGAACCTGGAAGCAACCTAGATGCCCCTCAACTGAAGAATGGAAAGAGAAAATGTGGTACATTTATACAATGGAGTACTACTCAGCAGAAAAATGCAATGGAATCTTGAAATTCGCAGGCAAATGGATGGAACTAGAAGAAACCATCCTGAGTGAGGTAACCCAATCACAAAAAGACAAACATGGTATGTACTCACTCATATATGATTTTTAGACATAGAGCAAAGGTTTACCAGCCTATAATCCTCTTCCCCAAAGAAACTAGAAATCATGAATGACTCTAAGGGATAAATGGACCCCAGGAATGGGAAGTGGCATAAACTCCCGAGCTAATTGAGAGCATGAGGGTAGGGGAGTGGGTGCTGCCACAATAAGAGCACAAGAAGAAGAGAGAGGAGAAGAAATGGAGGAGCAGATATATTGAGTTGGGGGAAGAATAGAGGAGAGAGAGCAGGATGAGAGATACCATATCAGAGGGAGCCACTATAGGTCCGAGAAGAGATCTGGAACTAGAAAGATCTCCAGAGACCTATAAGGATGACACGATCTGACAGTCCGGGCAGTGGAGGAGAGGATGGCCTAGAAGCCCCTCCCCTAGAATGAGAGTGATGACTACTCTCTATGCTATCCTAGAGTCCTCATCCAGTGGCTGATGGAAGCAGAGACAGACATACACAGAAATACACTGAGCTGAATTCTGGAACCTAGTTGAAGAGAGGGAGGAATGAAGAACGAAGGGGTCTGTACCAGGTTGGAGAAACCCACAGAAACAGTTGGCCTGAAAAAGGGAAAGCATATCGACCCCAGACGCTCTTTGGGAGGCCAGTACGGGACTAATCCAGCCCCCTGATCATGGATGCCATCGGGGAGGCCCCTGCACTCCTGGGAGCCTCCGGAGGTGGACTGGCTTTTTGCCCTGGTGTATGTGGGGGACTTCGAGAGCCCATCCCACTTGAAGGGATGCACTCTGTCTCTGAACACATGGGGAGGGACCCAGGCCCAGCACAGGAAGATTTGGTGGACTTGGTGGAGCCCCGGTTGGGGGCCCTACCCTGCCTGGGGAGTGGTGGGTGGATGGGGTGGGGGGTAGGTTGGAGGTGGGGGAGAAGGAATGGGGGTAAGGGGAGGGAGAGGGAGAGGGAGAGGGGAATTACATGTGAAACAAGCCTGTTCCCTAACTTGAATTAATAATAATAAAAAGAGAAAAAAAAAAAAAAGATCCCTGTTAGTCAGACAGTACGATAAGAGGCTAGGGAAGATGTGGCCTGGGTCTCAAAATGAGGCCTGCAACAGTGAGCTACAGGGCTTTGCTAACAGAAAAAAGTCAAAGGAAGTTGGTTTCATGAACCCTGTTCCTGGGTCTCTTTATCCTTCAGATATAGAAATAGAATTTAACTGAAGTTTGCATCCTCAGACCATAGGATAGGCCTGGTGTGATATGGGCTTACTAGGTTTCTGTAAACCAAAGAAACGAATAGCCTCCTTAAGATACAGCAATGCCTAGGAAGACTTTGTATTAGTGGGAACTCTGTTACCAACTAACCAGTAATCTTCCCAAGTCCCTTAGCCTGAGACTTCAGGAGAGCCAGGCAGATCACTGACAACTCTCTGTCTCTGGTACCCTGGGAAGCTTCATGGACATTCGGCCCTCGGGCTTCATTGGGAAACATGGAATATTTATGGGAAGTCTGTGATGAAGAACAAACAATTTCCTGCTACATGATGCTTCTTTCTGACTTTGTTCTAATGGAGTTGAAGGAGAGGAGTGGTTTGTTATCTGAGCTGCTGTGGTGATAGTTTGGCGTCCGTCTCTGCTTTTCTTGAGTGCAGGGACCTAGGCTCATATGTTATGTGTCTGACAGCTGGGATAGTGGTCCTAATGAACGAATCTATGTTTGCCCATTAAGTAGAACTTAATTACTTGATTTCCTGAAGTTTCTTTGCTCAAACGTAAAGTTGGCCAGGTATTCCTCAGAATTTTCTCTACCTATTATCCAAAGTCCCCCAAATCCCCTAAACAAATAAAAATCTCATGAATAAAAGATAGCTCACCTCCTTTTCCTTCCTCTTTGCCATAGGTCCATGTTCATTGATCAATAGTCATCTGGGATGGGCTTCATAAGGTAATAAAAAGCAAATCCCTGGGTGGTACCCAGAATTATTGACTTAGGAATTTCAGAAGGAGTTGAAAATTCAGGATTTTTAAGAAGCCATTCTTGGGTGAATGAGAAGGAAGGGGACAAGACAGTCTCTATCTAGTAAGTTAGTCAGAATAACACTTTATCCAGAATAACACTTTATCAGTGCAGGGCAATGCAAATTATAATTTGGGCATCTCAAGAGTATCAAGGAGCCACTGTTGGGTCTCTTCTTCAGTGTCTTTATCATCTCTGGAGACCACTCCAGGTCTCCTGATCTGGACATAATGTGAGCAGTGTGTGAGCCACGAGGGTTCCGGGGAGAGTGAGCAAACACAAGCAGCACAAATAGCTACATGTTGAAATGGGACATATTTATGCAGTTGAGGACTGTTCGCTTTTCATCTCATCCACGACAGAAAGAGTTTCACAGTCAGGGGCATCAGAGTTAACTGTAAGTTTGATGTTCTTGTCATTCTGAAATATACAGAGTGGAGATGAGACATTATCCATATTTATCATCCTGTGGATGGCAACAACATGATTTCTATGTCCTGATTCTTGTCGTCTTGCTACTATCATCTGTGGTACCTGACTGGAGCATGACTATCATGCATATTACACATTAAATTCTCTTGAAGTTAATTTGGTTCTGCTTAGGTACCCTAGAAGGGCCTGGGCTATGTACATAGAGAATGTCTGATGTCACTGGAAGAGGCATCTTCCCTTTGCAACTGCCGTTCTTTTTATACCTTCCTCAGAGATAGCTCTCCTTCTTAGTTGTTGGAGAAGACAGTTTAGTTTAAGAGATATTTACACAGAACATTGGTAAGCTATTGTGTGAACAAAAGGGACACACAAAGTGACAAGAACATAATGAAGGTGCTCACAATGGAGCATGAAATTGCTTATAGAAACAACAGGGCACACGTGAGATGCCAACAGGAGGTGAGATGAAAGAATAGAACTTATTTCACTAACAGTATTTGGACTGGTTTGCATGTCTGTCTTTACTGCTGGACCTGGTAATCTTTTATCACAGTTGCCAACTTGACCGACTTAAGATTAATACCTTTCCAACAAGTTTTAACTGAGAAGAAAAGACCCATTCTAAGTAGGAGTGGCATCTTCCAATGGGCTGGGCATCTGACTAAATGCAAAGAGGAAAGAGAGAAAGCATCTCTCTGCTCCTGCCTGCTGACACAAGTGACAGATGCCTCAGGCCACAATGAGAGCTGAAATGCTTCTCCAACTAATGCTTCCCCAACTAATACTCTCACACTGTGGGCCAGTATCAGCCCTTTCTTCCTTAAATTACTTTTCTCAGATATTTGTCACAGCAATTAGAAAAATAACTAATAAAAGCCTCAAAAGTAAAGAGGGAAGGAGAGACCTGGAGTTGTCCATTTCATACACTAATAGGGTGGCTGTGGAAGCCATAAGCAACCGCTAACTTGGACATCCATCACAGACCCACAAAGCAGTGCCTCTCACACTGAAAGCACACAGAGCAGACCGGAAGAATTACAGACCATCAACAGTTTGTAGAGGTTATCTATGGTCTGTGCTCCAGTGGCTCCTCTTCAACTGTCCCTGAATTCAAATTTTTTCTGAGTAACTGAAAAGGGCATGGTAGCTCTTACTCTTCTGAAGCTGACTGTAGAATAATGGTGACAACTGCAGGGTAGCAGTCTTAGAGATATGCATCAGGACATGCAAAGGTCTGTACAGAATCCAGAAAAGCTAGAGGAGGAAAATGAAAGGTGTTTGTTTTCAGACTTTGTTTAGGTATTTATTCTAGAAGAGTCTGTAAAAAAAATGCATATCATGCTTAGTTCAAGAAAGGTGATGAATAGAGATTTCTAACTCTCTTCTGATGATAGACTCAATTAAAAATTGCATCATAATCTATATGATGAAATGGTATGAGTTTCTATTTAAAAACATCAGGGTGTGTGATATCATACACATACACAAATACATATATGTGTGAGTTTTATACAGTGAGCTAGTCCAGATGTTTCCAGTATATTCCAGATGCATATATTCTCTATAAGATATCTACCATGAAATATAGATCTATATTTTATGTGTATCTGCTCAGTGGATGGCCACAGATCAAATTTTTATATATTTCTTATACAATATGTAATATTTATTTATGTATCAAGGGAATATCAGCCATGTTTTAACCCTTGGACAGGTCAAAAATTGGCTAAAGAATATGAAATTGCCAATAGTGATACATATTGATTCATCAAAAGGGAGCTTGACCAAACTCTTAAAAGCAAAATACTCCTGAATTGAGTTTAAATTCATCCCTAACTGGCCCAGTGGTACCCAGCATGGGTTGGAGAGTGGCGGGTGGTTCCACATGTGCACAAATGCAATTTTAGGCTGCCTCTTCCCCTCAGCGCCGCATATCTGAAAGGTGTTGTGAACCTGTGGTTTCTTTTCCCCCCTCTTCCCCTCTCACCCCCCTCTTTCTTTCTTCCTTTCTTCTTTTCCTCTCATAGTATGATAAGCTTTGGAGGCTGCTCCTGGGGAAGCTAATGGAGTTGCCTTGGGGACTTGAATAAAAAGCCCAGGGAGTGTGTCATGAATTTCCTTGAGCTGCAGGTAAACCAGAAGTTATGTTAAGTGAGAAAGAAAGGCAACATCTGCTGAATTCTTGCTTCTAGCCTGAGGAGGAGATGTGAGAGTGTGTGTTACAGACCTTCACCTCCTCTGACCTGTGAAAAATCAGAAAACTGTCCCAAGAATTGTTTTTCTGAAGGTATGATTCATAGTCTTTAAAGGGGGGTGATTTCTTTTTCTTCTCCTTTTCCCTCATCTCTGGCTATTTTTCAAAGAGAATGGTCTGGTAGTAAAAGAATAAATTGAAAAGAAGTCAGGTAGAAAAGGCCAGAGTCCTGGGAATGTCATTTTAGCAGACTGGTGCCCTGTCCTCTGTGTTTTTCTCCTTGAAGGAGATAACTCGATTTTGGACTTTACTGTCTTATTAACAGGATGCTCTTTGGAATCCTGCCACTACTAACAGTATCAGAAGGATTTAAGGCTGCTGGAATCCACTTGGAGATTTAATTCTGCTGACTTCAGCTTGGGTCTGAAGCAAAATCTAACCATAGATTAAATGTTTAGCATCGTATATTGTAATTGGTGCCTCTGGTCATAAATACTCACGTCTGTTTCTGTTTCAGACAGCTCTCCATAGGTTTCCTCCCCAGTGCCTCACACAATGCTTGCTTCCCAAATGAGGTTATTTTCTATGAGGGTACCCCTTACATAACTCTTTTTATAGACTCAAGCCCCCATGCTGTTGTGCAATTCATTATAAACTCCCGGTGCGCTCAGTGATCACAAACACAGGGTTTCCAAGAGGAGGCTTCTAGAGGGGGAAGCCTGTATTTCCTTCCAGACAATATTTAATCTCCTAGCAGCACTGACTAATAAAAGCCAAAGATCAATACAAAGCCATATTGCTGGGATGAAAATTTACTAACATAGTCATTCATATCACAGAACATCTGGTTAAAGCTTCCGGATTCCTTACTTTCTTCCTTATGATTTTATGGGTCTCTTCAGACTCCCTTTTAGGAGTTTAGTAGGCATTTATAGCTGGCTGGGCATTTTAATCTTTTTAATGTGGTTATCTGATCTACACTTAGCTTTCTTACACTGACTGGTCATCCTCACTTCCTGCTCACTGCACTTGAATCAAGTTATGATGGGCTCACACTGTAATAGCCCCCTAGTCTTAAACGGACCTAAATTCATGTAGGTGGCCTCCTGAGTTGCTATTTATGGTCATTTCTGTGAGACACTGTCTTTAAAACCCTGGCATTTAGTGTGTTCTTTCTACCTCCATGACTCGGACTACCCAAGGACTATTATAAATCATACAGGCAGGCTTGTAGTTCTAACTTCTGGCTGTAAGAGGCTCCTGAAGCTGTAGGAGCAAGATGAGGAGTCCAGGTTTATAACCCCAAACTGCACAGGCATGTATGAGGTTAAGCAAATGACTCAGGATACAGCCTGTGGTTTTCAACATGGTAGCATAGTGCAGAGCCTTGGGTGGGTGGGTGGGGGTGGTTAATTTACTTCTTTGTCATGCGTGAATCTGAATGTGTTCCCTTTGGAAGTCACATTGATTTGCAAGTGGAAGGTAGATAGAATATCAAAGTGCATACGATAATTAAGTAAAATACCCTGATGTTTGGGAAGTGGGATTTTACATCTAATGTGTCTATAACTCTAGTCACCATAATCCTGAAAAGAGATATAAAAAGCAATATTGATGGTTCTTACCATGAGTATGTTCCTTACATAACCTAGCATATTATTATCTGAACTATGACCAATGTATTGAACAATTGCAGTAAAGCTATCACGGATCAGATGATTAATATCACACTGTGCCAGCTCCTAAGAATAATTGTCTCAAAGGAGTTTTACAAGCCTAACTTGGAAAGTTGGGGAATTGAGTCTTAGAGAAGTAAAGCAGTGTTCTTAGGTCAAACAAGAGGGACCAAACCTGGGGGCTGTGTGGATGGCTCAGCAGCCAGAGGTTCTCTTGCAGAGGACCCATATCTAGTAGCTCACAACCATCTGTCACTCTAGTTTCAGGGGACCTGACAACCTCTTCTGGACTTCAAGGGCACCCACACTCATGTGCACATATCCACACACAGATGCACACATAATTGTAAAAATAAAACAAATATGAGAGAGAGAGAGAGAGAGAGAGAGAGAGAGAGAGAGAGAGAGAGAAACCAAATGTGGTATGTCTGATTGTGTTGTCTTTCTATACAGTATGTTATTTTTCGTGGCAAAACACAATGCACACATGGGTAGGTTGCTAACCTAAAGTATAAAATCTCTTCCTCAGCTTTTCATAATGCCATACCATCTACTTCTAAAGTGACTCAGCATGGGAGACTTGTTGGAAAAGACAAGCTACCACAGGTCTTCAGGCAGAGGAAGCTTCTCATGAATTCACCCAAGAACAGGTTCTTTGGAGGTAGAGATGGAACAGCTGTGAGTGATTCCTACACTCTCTTCCAACACTGTGGACCAAGGTCCTCAATCACACACAATTTGCCCACTCCCAACCCCCTTCAGCCTATGCTTTGCATGGCTTGGGAACAAATTCCTCCCCTTTCCCAGGACCCTATGTTTCTAATAAGATAGGCACATGGCTGTCCACAGATGGGATAGCTTCGTCATGCATCAGTCCCCCAAATTAGTTGCTTGGCACTGAGGAGGAGGAGAACCAAATAAAACTGAATCATCAGAACTGTAACTTAAGCTGTAGCAACATGTGCCAAGAGCAGTAGGCCTGGCCCCCAAGACCTTCTTGACTCCTGTGAGCAGCTCCACTGTTCTTAGCTCAATTGTCCTAGACAAAAGTATGGACGGAGGCTCCGACTCTGGCATAGGCAAACCTCCATAGGCAACATTCTGGAATATTATGGGTCATATATATTCATAGACTGTGACTGACAGTGTCTCTCCAGTAGATGATGCAATATTCTGCCTTTACCGGAGTTTTGGGGATAAAGAGAAAGCAAGTGAGAAGCCAAACCCACCCAGAGCAAGCAAAGGCAGTGGCCTTTAGCAACAGAGGCTCACATGGCCTCTGGTTTCCCTTTTCCTTTTGAACCTCACCCATTCCTTTCACTGCTGAGGCAGTTGGGTGGTGACACATTCCCCAAGGAACAGAACCCAGTTGTCCCAGCAGCTGTGCTCAGACGGCCATCATCCAGGCCCAGCAGTTGGCAAGCCTCCAACCAAACAACTTCAGCTGGAAGCAGCTTACAATGCCAAAGAGAAGAACACGAGCATCGAGTTTCTGAACACTTAAACTTGACCATGTTTTCTAACACTGATTGACAAGAACACACTGAAGGATGGTCTCATCAAAGGAACACATCGTTCCCATGCTGTTTGATTTAATTTTCAAACAAATTTAAAAGGCACAAACAACGAAACAAAACAAAACAAAATCCTGCATTCTTTTCAGTGAAAGAAGTACCTTTCTGATTTCCTACCCCAAAGCCACACTGCTGAAGGGATTCTGTCACCAGTGTAAAAAATTACAGGTTGAGAAACAGTATCTTGGGCCAACAAGATGGCTCAGTGGGTAAAGGCCCTTGCTGCATCAACCTAATAACCCAAGTTCAAACCCAGGAGCACACATAAAGGTGGAAGGCAAAAATAACTCCCATAGTTGTCCTCTAGGCTCTACATTTGCACTTTGACACACACACATGAACTTATACACACCCACTTTCTTTTCAAGGATATCTTTTTATTCTCTGTAACTGTTTTCTTGAGTGATTGAATGACAGTAGTGAATAGGAGAAACAGGATAAATACTCACAACCATGTAACAAAGGTTGAGTTTCAGCAACACAAGTGAGGCCTTACAGACTCAGATCCCAGGCATGATACTACAGATCCAAGTGTCCTTGTCATTCTGTGTGGCATGGCTCTGGAGTCACAAAGCCTGGGCACCAAGTTCAACAACAACACTGAAGAATAGGACTGTCCATGGACAAATGCAATAAGTTCTCATAGTCCAAACCAAGTCATCTGAAAAATGGGGTTGATAAAGCCATTGGCAGGCTTGTCATACAGACTGAATAAGATAATGTAGGTGAAGTCCCCAGCGGGGCTTTCCATAATTAATAAGATTAACATATTGGATTCACGTTACTTTTGCATGTGCAACGTTCTCATTTTAAGGCCTACAAGGAAGCTGATGCCACAGGGGTCTCTCCAAGTTGTAGAGACAGAGGCTTTCTATTCTGAGAAAAATTGAATAGCCTCTCTCCCCTTTCTGGGTCCTGATGCTTTGTCAAAACATCTGGCCTCTTTTGTCCTAGGCTTTCCCTGCCTGGAAGCCACTTCCTGTTGACCTAACTTATTTTTTTTTAATTACTATCCTTAGCTTTTCAGGATGGTTAGTGCAGAAAAGAGAAAGAGATGAAGATTGAAGTTGGTTCTCCAAGGGCTGATTTAATTCCAAACCCAACTGAAAACCCAAACAACAGCGAAAAACACAGTCTGTTATTTTTATCTGTTACAACTGAAGAAAGCCTCGTTTTAAAAAGTCCTCTCTCTGACCCAAGATTAAGAGTTCAGTAATGGAAGGTTGGCGTCTGGCAAAATATTCTCAGTGGATAAATGCACTCATTCCTCTCTTCTAGAACATCCTCCTAGCCAGGTGCATCTGAGGCCATTATACAAATGCTGCTTGTCTCCTTGCTTAGAAGTGAGACTGTGAGGAAGTCAGGGGCCACCAGCCAATGCACCCATTCTTTCCCACAGCTAACCTAGTAGTTCTTCCAAGAGAAACTGCTTCAAGTAAATGTGTCAGTAAAAGAGTGGGTCTGAATGGACCCTAAGAACTTCCCTCACGAGGGCTTTTTTTTTTTTTTTTTTTTTTTTTTTTTTTTTTTTTTTTTTTTTTTTGTCTACTCAGACTATCCTGTGTTGTGGATTAAGCTACTGCTTATTACAAATTCAAATCCTATCTATATATTGTTCATGGTTCCTTTGTGTCATCAGGAAATTAAAGTTTGCAGCTGGCCCCTTCATCTTGGCTAATCATGCGGACATAAAGTCCTTAAAGGCCCTCGAGTGGCCCCTGCGGGGGCCCCACTCAGCACTTCTGTCTGCAATACATTGTTCTTGTGGTGTTTTCAGCCTATGCCTCCTGGGCATTAAGCCCCTGCTGCTCCTGGCCCCAGTGTCAGACTGTCATGTGTCATTTGACCATCCCCAGACCAATACTTACAGGAAACTGCTCTGCTGCTGAGCCCTGCCACCAGCTGGAAATAGCTCCTCAGAGGGTGACAGGTGTTTGTCCAGCTTCCTGGGGTGGAGGGAACACATACCAGGAGCTGGTGACTGTGTGAGTACCTCACTACCTTAGCCTAGTCAGAGGTCTCCAGTCCCACTGGCTCCCAGAAAGAAGGATTTAAACTATTTGGCTCAGTGAGAGAAAGGCCCAGGCTATTCCAGGGCAGCTGCCAATTTGCCAGCTCCTCTAAAATTGATCTGACGTGCTACAAAACTCCTCTTAGGGATCTTTTAATATCCGGCAGAGTTCACACCTGGATTCTGAGATTCCTCGAATTAATTGAATTCTCATTAGAATACTTCCTGAGTTCCTTCTCTCTCTTAACTGTGTGTGACCCAAGCTCCCACTAGAGCCACTGAGCCAGAGTGAAGTGCTCTCTTCCTCTGTTTTTAGCACTCCATCAAGGCTCACCTTCTAACTGAGGAACCCAGACATGCCATCGCAGAGGGGAGAGGCTGTACATTCACAGGCTTTGTGGAAGGGAACTTCCTAGAGCTTTTCTCCATTCTCCTTCTGTTTTCACCCTTCATTCCCCTCCTCTCTGGTCCCCTCCCCTCTTCTCTGTACTGGGGATTGGAGGTGGGCCTTGTTATGCCAGACAAGAACTCCACCACCAAGCCGGCCCCTGTACAGGCATTTTCTTCCTGTCATTATCTTACTGCATTTCATCTAACATTCTTTCTTTTGCACATTTAGTGGTACCATTTTTCCAAATAACTGCATTTTTGACATTTCAGTGCTTTTATATATTCTTCTTTTTCTTCTCTTTTCTGTTTTTTAAATCTATTTTATCTTTGCTTTGTGAGCTCTGTAGCCCAACCTAGCCTGTGAGTCCTTACTTCCCTAGGAAGTCATTCCTCTTTTGAAACTGTTTTCTTGCTTTCTCTGTGTCTCAGGAAGTTGCTTACTTAAAATACAAATGCAGAAATGTCTTCCTTAGCCCCTGCTGAGTCTATGTACCTAGCAGAAAGTTGGTCACAGCAGCTTTCATAATGTGTCAAAGAAGGAAGAAAGGAGGGAAAGGTGGAAGGAAGAAAGGAAGGAAGGGAGGGAGGAAGGGAAACAGGCAGCCTTCTTTGCTCAATATTTGATATTAATATTCTCGATATGTATCAAGTGTAGATCTACTTTAGCTTTGAGAAAGGAAGATAGCAATCATGGTCTCTAACTCAGATCTGACTTATTGGAGAAATACAAAAGCCAGCTGTAATCCCAACTCCTGGGAGACTGAAGGTTTGAAAGTTTGATGCCAAGGTGGGCTGCATTACAAGACCTTGTCTAAGAGAAAGAGGGTGGGGATGGAAAAGAAGAAGAGTAGAGAAAGGGAGAAGGGGACAAGGAGAAGAAGAAAGGGGGAGAGGAGAAGAGATGAGGGGCGAGGGAAAGAGAAAAAGATGGCAGGGGAGGGGAGGGGAGGGGAGGGGAGGGGAGAGAAGGGGAGCTCTGTCTCACTTGGATGGCATGGAACTATTTCTCTGGCCATTGTGCAGAAGGCGGGACAACTGGCATGACCCTCAGCAGATCAGCTAGAAGCAGCTGCAAAGTTGAAGCTGGGGTTAACAGTGGATATCTAGAACTGCTTTATTCACCTTGGTGACATGTGACAACCCTGCCTTCTAGGGACTACTTACATGGGGTTTGCTCTTCCATTGTCACCCACCATTCTTTGCTGTTATTCGGCTTCCCTCATTACTTTTCTTATTCTCTTCTGACCACATAGGATTGGGTCAATGACTTCCCAGCCAGCCATTATTTTCTTCTTATCCTTGCCTGCAAACCTGTGTCATTAGCTTCTGCAGCATTCTTACATTTACTGGAAAGAAGGCTAAACACCCTTCTCCAACAAAGGGGGCTAATTTCATCTAAAATGGTCTAAATCATTGGGGATCTAAACAAAGTAATTACATCGAAATTCTGTCAGATTAGACATGAGGAATATTTGTTGGTTTCCTCAAGGTAGTATATAAGACAGGGGAGCCTTTGAATTTTTTTTCTAGATGGTTGTCACCTTGATGTGGTTTCCATGACAGTTATAGAGGGCCATTGAGGAAGCAGGAGAAAATCTTATTTCCTGACACTGTGGTTGAACAAACTATCCCCAGGCCCATCTGTGATGGTCAATTCTAATTGTCAGCTTGATACAACCTAGAATCACCTAAAAGAAGTCACAGTGAGAGACTGTCTGCTTTGGGTTGGCCTATGAGCATGTCTGTAAGGGATTGTCTTTATGATTGTGTTAATTGATGTGAGATGACTCAGGCCACTGTGAGTGGCATCATTCCCTAGATTTGAGTCCAGGACGGTATAAGAGTAGAGCAAGCAAGCAAGCAAGCAGGCATTCATGAATTTATTTACCTCTGGTCTTGATTGTAGATAGAACATGACCAGGTACTTCTAGTTCCTACTGCTGTGCCTTCTCTGAAGTAATGGACTCTAACTAAAGCTAGTGAGGAAAAGTAAGCTTTTCCTTCCCTAATATGCTTTTCTGTCGGGATATTTTATCACAGAAGCAGAAATGAAACTAGAACCATCTAATGTTGGACTTGTTCATTATTTACTGAAGCTACTTCTAGCTGGCTTGGCTTCCTCTGCGTCTTTTAGCATCTCCACACGTTTGGTCAAAGGTTATCTGGCCAAATCCTTCCTTTATAAAGCCAGGGAAATTAAGATTCTAAAGGGTAAAAGGATTCCTCCTTTGCTTTGTGGTTAGTGGAGCTATAAAAAGAAAACTGTAACCCCCATGCCCAGGCAATTCTTCACTCCACTCTGCTGCCTCGACCTGCAATGATGGCTGCTAGTTTCTCAGATCTTTAAGGAAAACTTGTAAAACTATTGCTGAGAATCACTAACTTTATTCCCAAATGACAAAACAGGACAATAGAGGGAAATATTTTTAAGCAACTAAGTAATTCAGTATCTACCTTATTGGGTAGAAAAAGTGTTTATTCACCTGCCCCAGTACATACTATGTCTTCTCATTCCATTTGTTCACTGCACACCTACTTTTCTAGGCACCAAAGTAATAAAGTTGGTAAAGCAGACATCTTGAACCTAAATATAAAACATCGCCATGTTCATTCTGTTTCTGTGGAGTTGAACTTCATCCTAAAAAGGGAGAAGGCTCTCAAGGTCAACACAAAGAAATGAAGAAGGAAAGACCTACAGCCATGGAAATAGCAAAGTCTATTTGGTCTGAGCCAGTCAGCTGAGTCTAGAGACAAGAAGGCTAAAGGGCTGGTCCCTTCTGATGTGGCTTTATCCCTAAGGAACATGGGGAGAGGACATTTGAAAGCCTCCATTCCCTGCCAGTGTTTTGTTTGCTCCTTTGGGACAAGGACAATTTGGCTCCATTTTGAAGCATTTGGGAAATAAAATATCCTTAAGCCTAGCTGGGAAAAGACATAGCCCCCACACCAGAAGATGCAGCTAGATTGAATGCCAATGGCAGGGTCCACAGGGAATGGCTCCAAGCTGAAGGTAAACAAGTTAAAAACTTATATTTGGGAACAAGTTCTCTTGGGACTTCAGATTGCCTGCAATTCCACTCAGGGGTGGAATGTACCCAAAGGCATCCAGGAAGCTCACAGTCCCCTCCTCTGCTAGTCTCGAAGGACTGGGTGCAGCCAGAGCATTGCTTGAGACCAGCTTGGCCTCAGACCCAGCTAAATAAAAGACTCTCCTTGCAAATTAACAAAGGTTTTTCCTTTTGGTTCCATCTGGTCTCTTGAGACTTCAACAACTTAATACAGTCATCTTGGGGCTTTTTACTGAGAAGTAAGATAAGACAACTACCTAGATCAGAGTCTTAGCAAAGATGATGTCTAGTCTATCTCCATGATACTCTAAAACAGATACAGTAGGACTCTTTGATCTCAATCTAATATTCTAGTAGAGATTAAATTAAGAAAAAGTCAACACTAAAATGCAGCCATTGAAGAGAAGTAGAGCAGGTTCTCTCATAGGTAGAGGGAAAGATGCAGTCCATCTGTCTTGCTTTGTAGATAGGCATAAGAGGGTGCAAGTAGGGGGTGACATGACTGTACATGGTAGAGGCCAGGAGGAAAGACCAGCACTAAGTGACTCTACCACTTACTAGCATTGTCATCTAGACTAGGCACCCTTGTCTCATAATCCTTGAGTTTCATCATCTCTAAAAAAGAACAAGGATACGTTCCAATTTCTAGACTTCTTATAAAAGATAGATGACTTAATACTTAAAAAAGCCACTTAAACCAATTTTAGTCGTGGACTACATATATCATAACCATTAGAGATTAAAGAATGAAAGATTCTGTCCAGCTTATGGAGGTTAAGGTTTTGTCCAAGGTCACTCTGGGGAGTTGAGAATCCTGGACTCAGTCCCACATGTATTTGACTCTACAGTCCTGGAACTTGCTGCTGTGTCTTGTTATCAGGATTTCTTTCATTCTTTCTGCATAAGTTGCAGTATTTAGCCAACTGTTCTGGGTGTTGTACAACTAGACAGGATGGCAAGAGCCCTGCAAACACTCTTCTCTCCACCTTAAGGACTAGTCATAGTATCTCCAAACTTGGATTCTGGCCTTCCCACTACTGCCTGCTTCCTAGGTCCTCATAGGTAGACATCCTCCAGTTCAACTCTGTCAAAAACTTACACCACCTGTCAGCCATCATATTTGGAAAGCCGAGAGAGAAACAGTGATTGATTTGTTTTGTGGTTTTGGTGGTATAGCAAATTAAGTTCAGGACCTCATGGCCATCACTCTACCACTGAGCTACACCCCTAATTCCTATCTCATTTTCAGCCAGAGGATCTCCTCAAATTCTGAGATATACATACCTAGGGTTACCTTTGGATTCTGCTAACCCTGTCATATTAAGCTACGAGCACCAACTGAACGGTGTTGCTAAGTTCCACCCTTCCCAAGATCATCAGCCAGAAGACTATATGTAAGAGCAAAGATCCATAGAGGCTCATTCAGTAGTGCATAGCCAAGAACAGCACATTCAGGGAGAGAGGAGAGTTTCCTAATAACACAAATGGTTAGAGTTAGACCTTTCCCTACTTCTCTCCATCCATTCCTTCATCTGGAGGCATTCTCTACCTCACCTCCTGCTCTAAACTCAGGAAGATGTTTTTCACTTGGCTTTCTTGCCACAGCCTTTGAAAAGGTACTGTTTGTTTTTTGGGCCTGCCTAGCACTGCTAGGCCTGGATGGGTAGAGGACGCCTGAGGTGCCCCTGCCTGCAGCAACATGGTGTAGCTGGGCATGAGAGTCCCTGGAGAGGCCCTTGCTCACAGTTGTGTAGTGCAAGCAAGGCAGAAGATACCCAAGATATCCCAGTCTGCAGGCACACAGTGTGAGCTGGGTGTGAGAGACACAGGAGAGGCTCCTGCCCACAGCCACTATGATGAGCAAGTAAGAGATGGAGAGATGGTAGAGAAAGAGAAGCAGAGCAGTTTGTGCACTATGAAGAGAGGCAGAACTGGAGGTGTAAGAACTGGAGGATGGTAAGGAACAGCCTGAGCAGTCACCTGAGGCCATGGAGATGCCCTGGCCCATGATGCAGCTGAAGGCCGTGTCAGGGTTCATGGCCCTGCAGAAGTAGTGGTATGAGACAATGTCCAACAACAATGCATGTTACTACCAAAGGCCATGGGTATGTCCCTGCTCTGGGCCTCCTCCTGGGCCGTGTAGATATCCGAAGGTTATACAGAACTGGCCCCACCCCTTACCAGCTGCAGCACTCTGGAGACCTGGCCCTGTCTTTCCCCTGGGCAGCAGAGTAGAGCTGTCCCCGGTGGTGTGGGTGCTGGTGAGCCAGCCTGGAGGGTAAGAGCAGGCGAGAGCTGGTTCTACTCCTCACTGTGTGAGAGCACTTGAGAGAGGGGACCCCACACCTCACCTGAAGCATAGTAGAACTGGCCTTGATGGAGTGGGCACTGGAGAGATGGCCCTAACCCTCACTGCCTATAGAAGATGGAAGAGCTGCCCTCTCCCCCTACCTGGGCAGCATAGGAGATCTGGCCCGACTCTTCATCAGCTACAGCACTTTCGAGACTGTGTCCTGTACCTCATCTGGGCAATGTGGTACAGCTGGCCCTAGGGGTGTGAGCACAGGAAAGCCAGCCCTGAAGGCTTGAAAGTGGGAGAGCTTACCCCACCTTTTGGTGGCATTGTCACTCAGGTGAGCTAGTTCCTCCCCTCACCAGGGCAGTGTTGGCAAGCTGGCCCTGATGGAGTGGATGCAGGAGAGCGGTCCTGCATCTTGGTAGCTACCATGGGCAGTAAAGCTGGTTCCACCCCTCCTCAGGGCAAAGTGGGAAAGCTGTCCCTGGTGGTGCTGGCTTAAGAGCAGACAGGCTGACCAAATCAGCTACCACTCAATCCCAGATCCAGGGCTTTCAGTTGGCTAACTCCAGCATCTACCTCATCTAAGAACTGCTGGACCATGTGAAGATGCTGGGCCTGCAAAACCAAAACTGCAGGATCTCCATGACTTGGAGTGACCACAGGATATTGAGAGGAGTCCCACTGAGGATCCAGTATTGACAGTGTAGCTGAAGCTAGAGGCCTCAAACCAGACCCATGACTCATTGGGATGAAACTTTAAGTAAAAGGGTAGACTGGATGACACAGCATGGCACATTGCAGCTTCCATGGTGAGATAGTTTTTTTTTTTTTTCATTTTTAATTTTACTTTTTTATCATTTTTATTTTTTGTTTTCTTTGGGGGAGGAGGTTGCAAGGGTGGAGGGCAGATATGGAGGGCCAGGGAGATGAGTGGGATTGGAGGGCATGATATGAAATTCACAAAGAATCAATAAAAAAGTTTTTTTTTTGTTTTTTAAAAAACAAAACAAAACAGGGCAGTGTTCACGTAGCACTCTGCTCTTTGGAATTCTCCAGTGACACAGGAACACAATAAAGCTCAAACAGCATGTGCTATTACTCTTCCCAGAACATGTTAGCCATTGACCTAGCTTGTCTGGTGCCCCAAGTTTGTAAGAGTTCCATGAAAGAATGTCATCTCACGGTGACCAGAAGTAGGACCTTGGAAGGCCCACCTATGCTCACCGTAGCCTTTGTTAGTAGGCTTCTTCCCCTTAGAACCCTTTACATTACAAAGATGGAGCCAGGGTTAAGGGCATTTTGCATGAAGAGGCAAGGCTCAGTGTCAAACACTGGGTAGGGATAATTTGACAATTCTATCATTTTGGATATCACTAGTCTTTCGTGATTTTCACAGGTAAAAAAGAATCAGAAATAGTTTCTAGCCCTCGTGGGTTTCTCTTATCTCACAAAGCAACATTAAGGAAATGCCCAGTCTCGGGAAGAGGGTCACAGTGAACACCTAGCACCTGTCATAGGCCCTTCCCTCTGAGGGTCGTTGTACAGACTGACTGGATTCCCCATGCTGTGTGCACATCAGCTTTTACATCTGCTCTCTCCACTTTTCAAAGTTCCTCTCAGTGTATGCTTGTCCCGCCTTTGGGGGAACATTAAGCGCAATATACAAAGAGCTGCAATGTTGAACAGCGTGCTGGCAGCTCTGGATAGAGAGGAGAAAATTTATCCTATTACATCAAAATTGTGGTGATTTTATACCAATGCCTGGCTGCCAGCAGATGCTTCTCTCCTTTCAAGCTGAGATAAACTCTCCCAAACCCTAAACCGAACATCACTCTTTACCCACCTTCCCTTTAGTTTGTCTTCTGCCGTCTCCACTGGGCTCAAACCATTTGCACACTTATCTGCTCACTGAAGGAGGCTTCTTAATTCTTTACACATGATATTTTTTTATTGGACACACTGCCACCTATTATCCCAAAGGGAATCACTCCTCCCTGAAGTAACAACAGGCTGCTTCTCCACTGACTTCCAAGATCAGACCATTGAATTGGGCCGTGTTCAGTCGCTCTTAACTTTTGTCCTTGGCATCCAGACAAGTCCTGGGTTGCCAGGATGCTTGCCGCTAAACTTCCTGTCTGTATCAATGCGCTCTGGGAGTCTCCCACTCCTCTGGCCTGCTTCTTCCTGCTCCCAGAGCTTCCCTTTCCCTCTCCACGACGAGCAATTATTCTTATTAATTATTCCAGCTAGCAGTAATTATCAGCAGTCCATGCCCCAAGCCACATTAATAACAGAAATCACTAGGATGCTGAGGAATCAGCTGGGAGGCCCCCTCTGCCTTCTGATTTGCCTGCTGCTGCAAGTTTTATTTCTGCCGCACCCCACCCCCATGCCTCTGCTCCCCAGTTGGCACATTCTCTAGCCTCTGTGGCCAGTGACAAAACAGGGGTAGTGCAATCTAGACTAGCCTGGACTTAGCTTCAGGTGGCCCAGTGGCTGATAAAACAATGGTCTCCCGGAACAGTGGAAGGCTTCTCTTGGTCAGCTCCAACACCGAGTCCTGTCTACACCTAACATGTCGCTACTCCTTCAGTCCGTCTCTGCTAGAGTTTTTAATTTGTCTGTTTTCATTTGTCCTGTCTCCATTTATAAAATACTTGGCATTGATAGCCATAATTAGTGTGTGTAAGGTAATTTCTTTTTTACTGAAAAAAAAATTGAGACTGAGATTTATACCCCAGGCTGGCCTCTGACTCACCATGTAGCCAAAGATCACCTTGAACTCAAGATCCTTCTGCCCCTACCTCTTGAGTGCTGGCCTATAGGCGTCGTCCACCATGCCAGTTTAGGCAGTACTGAAGTATAGGTATACAGGTCTTCCTATATACAAGGCAAACACTCTACTAAGTGAGCTATTGGCACAATATCTTAAAAATAAAACAATCCGTTTGCTTTTCATAAAATTTCAAGATAATTCCATAGTTAAATAAATTCATTCATGTCAGCTTGGACAGCTGTGCTGAACCTGACTGATTCATTCAAATACTTTGGAAAAAGCAAGAAACACAGAACCTGTTTAGATCTGTTTATTTTCCTCTATGTCCTAAAATGAATGTGCATGCTTGAGAAATGGCTGGGTGTTTCCCAAGAACGATTCCAAAACCATCTGCCTTTTGGAACTTTTCTTTCTTTTTTCTTTCTTTCTTTCTTTCTTTTTTTTTTTTTTTTGGCCCTAACAACAACGTTTGAACCACTTGGATGTGGCACCATTCTTGACTTACTGCAATTGCCAGCCATCAGCAAGTTTCCAGAGAGGCTTGCAGATGGCACAGCAATGATCCTATTACTTCCTCACTGCAGACCACACGTGGCAATGGGAAGAATCAGGTGGAAAGAAAAGGGGGGTGGGGGGAAGCCTTCACTACTGCCAAATGAAAAATAAAAAAGATAAGCTAAATCTCTTTTTTCTGATTTTTGGTTGTTTGGTTTTGGTTTTTAAAAACAATTATGTTTAAAATGAGGTGGGGTGTGTGGAGGAATTTAAAAAAGATAAAAACAATTTAAGTGATACTAACAAGATGTCATTTAAAGCTACTTTGAAAACAAACATCATAGGAAGGCAGCTTCAGTCTGACACATGCTTACTAGTTTACATCATGAAATACTGATGCATAATTGTTGAGGCCAGTAGTAAAAATTCAGTCCTTTGCAAATTTATTTAATTTAAATAAGCTTTCCCAACATTGGGGGAATGTGTTCTCTCAGTGTGCTTCATTAGTGTAGCTTACACCACAAAACCGGCTGTATTGAGAAAGATTGCACCATTATCAAATAATTAGGAATGCCTTAGCAGGTGCATACACTTACCTTAGTAATTAAACCCTTGTTAAAACACCAAAATCCAGAGACTTCACACGGTTACAGCATCCCAGAGGAGGTAGCCCAGAAAGAGATTCTATAAGGTAGCATCATCTGGGAACAGGGATATTGAGCAGAGTCTCTCTACCTCCTGGGATGCTTACTAAGCACATCTGTGCACATCATAAGATGCAATAAAAATTGCAATGGCAGTACCAGACAAACACCCACGGCACAGGATGCCAGGCAAGCCCAGGCCATGCTGTGTGAAAGTGGATCCTCTGTAACTGGGCTTTGTGAGGCCGTTGTTTCAAGCGTGGTTCATGAGACAAAAGGAAATAAAAGTGAAACTCCAAAATAAGGGATCAGCACACTCTTCACACTCATAGGTGGTGAATAGAGATGGTAGCCAGTACCAATTTGTCGTTGATGTCATCATAAAGTCTGACTTTCTTTCCTGAAGTGAAGTCAGATGGCTGCCTCTTCTGATGGCATTTGAGGCATACACAGGCCCATATTAATATAAGGAACCACCAATAAACCAACATTCAAGTGCATTAAAATCTTGTTACAAGCACAATGAGTGTTAGAGTGATCCACATTATTGCAAATCTGGTACATGTGCTAGGGTGTGGTTGCCTAGGAAGGGCTTGCCTTCCATATAGAAATATAATTATGATAAATCTGACTCAACAGCCATGGGCCATTTTGAAGATGGTATCTAGGGGTTGCCATGACAACTCCCTAAAATTCCTTCTGTCTTTTCATGGTGGAGTTCCTAGGAAAAGCCTGGAAGGTATCTGAAATAAATCATCAAAAGTTAGGACAGTTGGAATCAGTCCAGGGAAGAAATCCAAGCTCGTGAGCCCATAAGTTCTGTGGTAAGGAGGCTGTCACTTAGGAACAAATTTCCATCACTTTGTAGAATTTAGGCTGAGTATTTGATGCAATAGAATTTTGGTTTTTTGTTTGTTTGTTTTTTTGTTTTTGTTTTTTTGTTTTTTGAGACAGGTTTTCTCTGTGTAGCTTTGAAGCCTATCCTGGCACTTGCTCTGTAGACCAGACTGGCCTCGAATTCACAGAGATCCCCCTGCCCCTGCCTCCCAAGTGCTGGGATTAAAGGTGTACGCCACCAACGCCTGGCGCAATAGAATTTTTTTGAAGTCTGAGGCTCCTGAGGTTGACCTGGGATGGCACTGATACTAATGGCTTCAGCAAGCCACTGATGTCATCAATCACTTCCTAGGAAGAAAATATCCCACCTGCCTGTGACATGAACATACCTCACTATGGACCAAACCATGTGGAAAACGATATTGCCAGTTCCATCACAGGCAACTCACCTAAGGACCATCCTTAAATTTTGGGGGTGGTGTTCAGTATGCTAGCAATGAAGTTAGAGTAGTAGCCTTTGGATAATTCTTCTCACCAGAGTTCAGGCTGGCTCCCAAGTAAAATAACAAACTTTCCAGAAGACCTGGTAAGGTCACCATAGCCATTTCTACATGTATACAAAGGAATTTATATTCTGAGCTGAATGCTGAAAACTTAACAAAACAGACACCTAATGAAATGCCTGGCATTTAATTACCACATCTCATTTCCTTTCTCCATATAAAAATGTAAAATATGATCTAAATGTTACACACAGTATATGTGTGATTATCCTAGAATCTGCGGGTCATCAGGCATTGCACCATTGCTAAAGCAGACCAACAATTTCAGTGCTGTTGGTACTGACCATAAGAATGTGGCACTTTTAAAGGAAGGAGGGGATTGGTGGTTGCTGTGTCAACAATATTGGTGGCACAGAGATGTCATACATGATAAGCAGCTGAAAAGACCAGTATATTTGAGTCATCCATATCTTCATGTCAGACACTAAGGAAGTATTGATTATACCTCTTTCATTCTGCACTATAGCAAAGGAAATATGAATGAACAGAAAAGCATATTACTATTGTATGAAATCATGTCCTAATATTAGACTGAGCAGGAGATCTTGCTAACATGTTATGCAGTCAGTCAAAGCATTGCCTTCACTTGTACATTAGTGTGTCTACACTGAAGCAAAGGAACCATTGTCTTCACCTGCACAATAGTGTGTGTCTGCTCTGAAGCAAAGGAACCATTGTCTTCACCTGTACAGTAGTGTGTCTACACTGAAGAAAAGGAATCATTCACTTATGTTTTAAATTTTTAGTGAAATAAAACACACATCCAGAAAAGTACAAAATCAGCAATGTATAGGCTGATCAATTTTAAACATACCCTATTTATCAAATTAAGAATTTTCTTTGAATGTCTTATTAGTATTAGAATTCAACAATGAGCATGTTTATTGTTTCTAGTCTCTCTTTATGTTTCAAGGTACAATAATTTTGACTGTCAGTAAACAGATCTGAGGCTTCTAATACACACAAGCAACCAGTGACACAATTAGGATTCAGTACAGTCCATTAGCCCTAAGTCTCCCCTGTGCTTTCTCTCGATATTGGCTGCTAAATTCACACTCTGCTCTTGATCATATAGTGGTATCATTCTAAGAACATTATAATAAGAATGGAATCATATCAGGCATAACCTTTGAAGTCTGGTTTCTCTCTCTCTCTTTCTCTGTCTCTCTCTCTCTCTGTCTCTCTCTCTGTGTGTCTCTGTCTCTGTCTCTGTCTCTGTCTCTGTCTCTGTCTCTGTCTCTCTCTCTCTCTCTCTCTCTCTCTCTCTCTCTCTCTCTCTCTCCCCCCGTGTGTGTGTGTGTGTGTGTGTGTGTGTGTGTGTGTGTGTGTGTGTACGTGTTACATATCTGTATTCATATGCAAAGGCATGGGGAGGCCAGAGGTCAAACTCAGGTGTCTTCTTTAGTTGTTCTCCAACAAATTTCTTTATAAATGGAGACTCTCACTGAACCTAGAGTTACCCAATGGGCTAGAGAGTTTTTCAGTGACTCCAGAGTTCTGCCTGCCTGATGCCTCCGAGCACAGGTGTTACAGATATGCGCCACCATGCTCAGTTTTTATGTGGGTACAAGGATCTGAACTCAGCTCCTCATATTTTCACAACAAATACTTTACCAACTGAGGCTTCTTCTAAGCCTTGGGATTTGGCTTTATTAACTTTGTATAATGCTTTTGATGTCCAACAATCCTGCTGTATTTATCCATAGTTTACTCCTCACAGTCAAGGCACACACAGGCTTATTCTACAATGATCCAAAATCAGTCAACTTGAGGATTCTTTTCAAGCGTCTTCCACAAATCTCTCCAGTTATCTTAACATGATTATTTATCATCTTCACAAACCTAGGATACAACATAATTCCATAGATTGTGTTTGGTTCCAGGTCTGTCTAGTTTCCTTTGAGTGAGAACAATCACACCGTCCCTACATTGTCTACCTCTAAGACCTTGCAAGAGCTCAGGTCAGTGGTAGTGTGTTTGTTCTGTCATGATTACAATCATTCACCTGTGGTAAGGCCGTGAAACAGTATCATGTGCTATACTGTGTGGTCTAGGCTTCCCACTGTATTCCACATAATGAAGCATCCACTGAGCATTTGCTTAGTGCAGTGATGCCAAATTTGAGATGAATTATTCATAGGATATAGGTATTATAAATATGCATTTTAATTTTTGTAATTAATAGTAAATTCAAGGTGACTTAATGTATGGAATTATTCTTTCCCCCAGAAACTGGATAGTTTTAGCTCACACTGGCAATGTCTCTATTCCCTTGCAAGTGATCATTTTCTAATTCTATCATTATTCTACATTTATTTATTTCTTTGCTTTTGTCCTTATGCACTCTCTCTTCCCTCTCTCTGTTTCTATTTCCGTCCTTCCTTCTCCTTTCATGGAGTCAAAGACCTCTTTCTTATAACTTACCCATTTTATTGTTATTATTCAGTTGTCTCCAATTCATTCAGTTCTCTTTCCAGCTGGCTCTCCAGGCTCCCTGTGTCCTTTCAACATGATCCATTGATCTTTGAGCATTTGTTGCTTTCTGGCACAGGATAGCCTCCTAGGTTCACCTTGGGCTTTCTCTGCCCTAGCTTTGGAATCAACCAAAATATTGTTTAGAAGCTACTATCTGGTGGCACTGATAATTGCGGGGGAGTAATCACCCAGTTTGCCTTACAACTCTCCAAGACTAAGTCTGTGCCTTCTACCTAAGTCAAGCTTCTCAATGCACTCCATCTATGCCTCTCCATTCCCAACACACCTTTGATCCCTGTCAGCATGGATTCTGTAGAAATCTCACCACTAGCACCCTAGTGTCAAGCCTCTTCACCTTAAAATCCAGTGGACTATGACCATTACAACATGGCCAGGAGTCCTCTAAGCCTGCATTTAATCCCCAGCTGTCTGTGGGAACTTCTGACTCAGTTTCCTTATCTGAAAAGAAATGGAAAAGCAACTCCAGGGACCGAACTCAGAAGATGTCTATTAGGTGACATGATGGAATAACCACATCTATAAAAGCTGGCCCAGTGGCTCACCTTCCTGCCATTTCTAGGGGCTCTGTGTCATTCATGGGTACTGAGGAGAATGCCATGCTTAAGCACACCCGGGTACCTTACAGCTGCCTGTGCCTGTGTTGGATAATGAGAAAGTTAAGAAAGAGACAGATAGACAGGGAAGATTATAGTCAAGTAGTTCTCAGTCTCGTGGTCGTGACTTATTCTCACATAAAACATCCCAAACTCTGATCACCAGAATGCTGTCTCTTCTAAGGGAGCATGTTACTCTGCTTCTGTAGAATGATTTCTACAGTATGCCTTTTCCCAAGCTATTTCTACTCACAGAATCCTGACTTCACCCCTTACATTCCCATTGTATTGTGAATTCCTAAAACGCAGGGACATCCAGATATCAGCCAACCAAGATGCTCTAGTCACTAGAGCCTAGTGGGTAACACCACTCTCCAAGGAAAACCCAGTTCCTCTGTTAGCTTGTGAGTCTTGCCTTCCTCTGTGATGAACCACTTCATAGCCTGCATCTCCTCCTCTTCTCTTCTCCCACCATGCTGACTTTCTTCCTGTCCCCCAATCACACACAGCCTATCTGTCTGCTACATGAAAATACTGTCCATTGAGCCTAGATTCTTCTTGGTTTCCACAAGACCAGCTGATGCTCATAGGTAACACCTCAGATCTCATAGCCCAAAGAGAATTCCTTGTATCGCATCTTCTCCCATCTCTCCTGGAGACTTTGGAGTCTGAGGAGAGTCTGAATCAGCTTCTCCCACCTGTGGGTTATGATCTTAGATTTATTAGGCTATCTGTACCTCAGTTTCCTCCTCTATAAAATGAGAGTGATGACTCCACCCTCGAAAAATTGTTGAGTCACAGATGAAACTAAGCGCTGGCTCCAAGTATTTAAAATATTCAAATAGTAAGTGTTTTTAAAATGGTGGCTATAAATATTTTTGTTTTGTGGCACACCATTGCTGATGCTATTAGCACTGTGTCTTCTGTGTCACATCTGGGGTCCAAAAGGCCCCACAAGGGCTGTATTTCTTATAACATTAAGCAAACAATTGCAGGAACAAGCAAACAAAGTTATTTAGTCTAGTTCTAAATTTTCCAGATTTATCTGCCACTGCTTTCTCTGTAACACTGTGTTTCAACCAGTCTGAACTCCCTCAGAGATCTTCTGCCCCAGGCATAGTTTGCATATCACAACTAGACCTTTATTATATTTTATATTTTTCTTTTCTTATCTCCCAGATTATAGCTTGCTTGGTCTCTCCAGTACCCAGGTTTGTGTTCAGGAAAGTTCTACCCGTCATCTTGCATGTCAGAAAATCCTTGAGGTTGGGTGTGAACACAGAATACCCCATCTTACCAAGTCATTCTCTTTCTCTTTTGGTGTCAGAAGCCTCACAGTGGGGCCAGTGAGATGGCTTAGCAGGTAAAGGTCCTTTCGGCCAATCTTGATGGCCTGAGTTCAATCCCTAAAATCCATGTCTCCTTCCTTGAGTTAGCCTCTGATCTCCATGTTCATACTGAGACATATGCATGTGTGTGAGCACAGACCAGAGTGGGGGAGGTGGTAATATGTATAATAATTTTTAGAGACAATAAGCCTTAGTGGAAAGTTTACAAACATGTGAAAATATTTTGATGAGAAACTGAGGCATTGATTGAGGCCCCTTTTCTGCCACCCCATATCCATTCGCCAAACCTGCATGAGGTTGTTGGTGAAACCTGATTTTGTTTTGTTTTTAAGTTGTTGGTCACCATCTCTTCCTTCACCATAACTGGGCTTTACCCTCAGGCTCCCTGCAGGCTCCCTCTCTCTGTCTGTAAAGTGAGGTTCTGGAATGGATTCTGGCCATCTCCATCTGCCTCCTGCACAACACCTGTTAGGGACTCATTATCCACAGAAGCCAGCCGGAACTCCTGAGCTCTGTAAACACAGCCAGAGCTACCCCTCTCAGTTTTCCTCAGAAATGCAGTCTCCTCCCTATTGTGCCTCAGCTAGCCTGTTCCATTGTGTCCTCTTGCGAAGACATCCTGTCCAGCCTTATTTACATGAATTGAAAGACCCCAACTCAAACCCAGTCTGATACCCACCAGCATGTATTTGAAAATACTCTGGCCACACACGCAGCTCTGGGACAAAGAACACATGAAATGGTTGGTCATGATGAGCAGTCTCTGGAAATTGTTATTATTACTAGCTTCCAAGGAATGTTATTATCTTCAACAACTGTCTGGTTTCTAAAAATTGTTATGGGTTACCCTGCTCCAGAGCACCCAAGTTTTGAAAATAAGTATAAGTCACTCTGTTCCTGGAAAAACCACTAGCTGTCCCATGGCCTTGCAGGTGTAAAAACCAAAATAACATTCCAAACCCCTTGTGGACAAAATAGTAAGTTCAGTTCCCAAGCAGTCAGAAAATGACTCATGTATGTTATAGCCAATCAATATGCTGTCATACTCCTGCCTAGCGACCAAAAAGACATAAAAACTGCCTGCTTTGGAAACTCGGGGTTGATCTCTTTTCAGAGAAAGACCCCAACATGTTGGAATAAAATCCTTTTGCTTTTGCATTAAACTTGTGTCCTGTGAGTGACTCTGTGGGGTGCATCTCCCAAAGCTGGTTCACCTTTTGGGCCCAACAGAATAAATCACCCAAAGAACAGTTGCTTGGGCTGAAGAGATGGCTAGGTGACCAAGAGGACCACTTGAGTTTGCCTCCCAGCACCCACATTAGAGAACCTGTAAATGAAGCTCTAGGGGATCTGACAGTCTCTTCTGGGTTCCACAGGCATCTGCATGTATGTGCACTTACACACAGACACATACATACACACATAACATAAAGAAAACATTTTTCCATTTTCCTTTATATATTGATTTGTTTTAAATTTACAGAAACTAGGAAATTCAAATAAGTAAAAGTGATAGTATAAAGACCGAAATAGCTTCCTGTTTCATTGTCATAGTAAGGCAAGTAATAGTAACTTTTTTCTAAACATACAAGTTTTTATGAAAATAGGAATGTGGTCTGCATGCCATTTAATAACTCAAATCACATTTAATGCTAAATCATAAATAACTTCTGATGTCATTTAATATCACCCCTCAATGTGGCTCGGCAGGACTACACAGATGTCTTCTGTGAGGCAACACCATGACTTATTCAACCCATCTCCTGCTGTTGGGAATTTACAGTTTGACATAGTTGTGTACAGAACTATGGTAAATATCCTCACTCGTGGACTAATTTGAACATAAGTTTCAATTCCCTTCATATAATTTCCTGAAGGTATATTTGCTAAATTAAAAAACAAAAAACAAAAAACAAGTGACCTTTTGAGGCTTTTGATGGAAAGGGTATAGCAATAATTAGATGAAATGTTTTCCAATTTAGTGAGTGCAGAAGGGATTTGATTTTCCTTTTGTTTCTTGTTAGTGAAGTTAAATCATTCTACATACTTGGAAATAACTTAATTCTCTTTATTAATTTCCTATTATTGTTCTATACAATTTTCTGCAAGTGTTTACTTTTAAAAAATAATCAAAAAAAATGCTATTATCAACATTGAAAAAATTGCTCCAGATACCTGCTTTCTAAGATTTTGGGAGGTGTAATTTGAGTTCTACTAGCTGTGAGGCCTTACTACCTGCTCCTAGAACTGGGCTTCCTGTCCTGAGACTGAATTCCTACCCTTACTGATCAATCACGTAACCTTGGAAAGGTCATTTTTCTCTACACTGGTTTTCTTATTGGTTAATGGAGATACAAACAGTCACCCCCTGATAGGATTGCTGTGAGAGAGACTCGAGATGAGGGCCTGGGCATCCATATTGAAATCTAGGTAGGGAGGTGCATGCCAGTGATTCTAGGACTAAAAGTCTGAGACAGGAGGATCCCTGGGACTAGCTTGCTGACCATCCTCACCAAATTGGTTAGCTCCATATTCAACCAGAGAGCCTGTCATTAAAAAAAAAAAAAAAAAAAAAAGCAATCAGTGTCAGCATCTGACCCTGCACACAGGTGCACATACATGGAAACATGCACTCACGCACCACCCAAGAGTAAATAAATAAAAGAGCAGCTATGGATACAGTCCTCAGCAATGTTTGGTACTTACTAAATGCTACATAATCAACAAGGGCTCAGTGTTGCGGTTGTCACTCAAGGGAGCCACCATGAAGCTCCAGTTGAGCAAAATGTTACTCATCTCCTCTTCTATGACATTTGTATTAATTGTGCTCATTTGGGGCTTGCAAAATGGCTCAAGAGTGAAGGTGATTGCCACTAAAGTTGGCAACCTGAGGTCAATCCCAGGGGCCAACATGGCTGGAAGAGATTGACACCCACACACCTACATGCATGAATGCATGCACACACACACACACACACACACACACACACACACACACACTAATGTAATAAAATCCAATTTAAAATATTCTTCATTTTACGACAATATGTTTACACACCTGTCTTCTTCTAGAAGCTGGAAACTAATACAATGGTCAGGGAAGCTGCTTTAGTTAGCATTGCATTTGTAGGACCCAACACATCCCTTCTTCAGCTGGATGCCCACAAAACATCTGATAACTAAATGTATGGCCCCTTGGGACCACTCTCAGGGCAATTTCTCATATGCGTTCCTCTCAAGTATAATCACATTTACACTTAATTATTCTTCCCAACTAGACCATACATCTCTTAAGAGCACACATTCACATTTGAGGACCTGCCTTGGGAGATCTTCCCTCTGGTTACCTAGTGTGGTATAGTCAAATCAATAAAGCTATGCACAAAATAGAATATCAAACTCAATAGCTGTGGGTCTAGCAAACTGTGGACAGCCACTCAGGTCTCTATCATTTTTTATTCACCAGACTTGACCCAGGGCATCATGCCAGCTCTAACAAGTCCTTCCTTCTTTATACAGATGGTTGGATGACCAAATCCTGAGGGGATTGTTGGTCTGTGCATCTCTGGGTGCCACATGCAGAATCCTGGTTAAAGGGCTAGGTATACAGTGATACACAGCATTCATTGCATGTATGCCTAGACAGACAAGTGGGTAAATGCTATGATGGTGAGTGGCATTCAGAAAATCAAAATAGCTCCTATTTTCCTGTTGCATTTGGAATCTCAAGTTAGTTACAGAGTCAGAACAGGTGTCAACCCCAGATGTCTGTGTCTCCTATTCAAATTGCCAAAACTAAATTCAACATAATTTTAGTTAAATTGACCTAAAACTTTCCAATTTATCCTGTGATGATATTTTTTACTTCTTTGACAATTCTGGTAGATGAAGTTGCTACTTATGATTAAATCTCATGGCCGTTCCTGAACCATGTCACAATTTATTCATTTATTTAAGAAGTCATTCAATAAATATCAATGAACTTACAAAACTAAATGGGAAAGACGTGTCTGCCTTGGCTCTCCGGCCAAGTGTGGCAAGTGCCGAGAATTTCATCATTAGAACAGGTATTGTAAGCATTTTGATGAGATGGTGTAATAGCTGTTATTGAAACACTAAGGTGGAGGGGGACTTTCGAAGCTGAAACAGGGAATTCATGAAATTTCATGGGGGAGATGAAGCTTATCTGAATTTGGGGAATGGTTATTCATTCAGTAAATATTTACCGGTCTGAAGTTAAAAAGCTGTAATCCATGCAGGCATTGAGTTCTGTGGTTAGTAGCAAATAAAATGGAGTTTGTGAACACATGGAACTAATTACTAAAACATCAAAAGGGATATGTAGAAAAACAAAGTACAGGGTGTGATGTGATCAAGAGTGACAGGGGACCAGGAGGCCAGATCACTAATGCTCAATGTGAGAGCTAATTCCATTCCAAGCCAAACACTGCCATTATGGACACAGCGCTCTACCCATCACCTAAGGGTCAGACTGGGCTAGTCGGTACAGGAGACAGAGGAAGGAATAAGGCTAATTAGACTGGGAAGAGAAAGCCTGGCTTGGGGTGGCCATTGCTGAGACAGGCATGAATAGAAAGTGTTCCCAACAGGAAAAGGGAGCTGTGAGAAGAGCCTGGCTTGAGGAACAAGGTTTTAGTGCTAGGAAGAAAAGGCACACATAAGAAGCATGCCAAAACACAGAACGCATAAATGCACATACGCATGTATGCCTAGACAGACAAGTGGGTAAATGCTATGACAGTGAGTGGCATTCAGAAAATCAAAATAGCTCCCATTTTCCTTTATGCCCACCCTATCTTGAATTCATCAGGAAGTAAGTCAAGAAGCCTGTATGATTTCCTGACATGTTTATCTCCCACTGAACTACAACCTCCTTAAGGGGAACAATTATGTTGTCCCCGGAGGGCCTGGAGCCATGGCTGACCTCCCAGCTTTCTACATGTACAGCTGTTGATTGCAGACTCGGCTGCCCTTCCTTCCTTCCTTCCAACCGCAATTCGCTGCCCTTTCATGACTGCTAAAGAGCTCTCTACATTCACAAGGATGGAGAACTCTCGCTTTCTCCCAGGATTCATCACCGATTCTTGCCTCCTTCACTGACACATCTTGCTTCATAGTCTCCCAGGCACAGGGACCTGGCTGTCAAAACTGAGAGCCTCAATTCATCATAGCATCTGACTGGCACTTAGAAACTGCCAGTGCACACAGCTGAAGTGCACAAAACAAGTCACAGGGCCAGCGAGAGTACCAGTGGCTTAGCTGGGGCTATAGCAGTCCCATGGAACTGGCAAACTGTGGTCTATTAAGCCTGCTTCTGTCCTAGCAACACCTGTTAGTACAGCGACAGTTACAAACCTGTCACTTTTCCCATTGTAAGACCCTGTCGCTGAGGCTTATGGCTGCCACTGAAATTCACCTCTGCTGGAAACTTGACACATGAGTGTGCCTGTAGCCTTTGTGTCTATTTTGAAAATAAGAATAAAATTACAATGATGGGTTGTTTCACTGAGCTGTATGGCCTCTGTTTGCTATTCTGCAAGGAGGATACTGTAATAAGCCAAACTCACCCAGGTGGTGGACTGTGGGCTGACATGACAGATAGTCATACTTGAACACTTTCCTCATTGTCATTACATCCATCTTGTCAGTAATCTTGTGGTTAAAGAGCACCTGGTGACATGATGGACCATAATGGCTGCCTGGCCAGCTTTATGCTGTCACAAAGTAACACAAGTTTTAGAAGTTCCTCTATACTGCACGTAAATCGACTGTGTAAAAGGTTGTGGAAGCATTTTTGATAGCACAAAGGTCTCATCAGCCACCTTGGTAATGGGCTCCGTGGCTATAACTCTGTCTGTTCCTTGGGGCTTGGGCTTGTGTAAGAGCAGTGAATGAGTCTCCCCAAGATTCCTGACTCAGAATCTGGTCCATGCTGCCAACAGATAACCTGTGCTGCCCTAGCCAGTACTGTGTGGTCTACACCATGTGCTTTCTATTAGAAGAGGGTAATGGAGAGTCAGTTAACCCACCTCTAACCCTGTCCCCTAAGCTGGAGTAAGTACTGGTGTGCAATAAAATCAGAGATGAGTCATGAGTACCTAGGAGCTGGAGAGCTATCTCAGTGGGAAAGCAAGAGGACTAGAGTTCAGATCCCAGCATCCCCTTAAATGTTGGATGGCTATGACAAGCTAGTTACACTAGTCAAATCAGTGAGTTCTGGATTCAAATTAGAGGCCCTGACTGAATAGGGCAGGTGGTGACCAATCAAGGAAAACACCCAGTGTTAACCTCTGGTCTCCACATATATGTATACATGGGCCCACACATATGCAAACACACATACATTTATACTTATGCAAACTCATATATAAACACAAATATTTAAAAAATCAAGAGCATATTATAATACTAGACAAAAATAATTTTTAAAAGTAGAGGAAAATATTTTTAAATATTTCATTCTATTCTGTTTATACAAAGCACATTTTTCTTCCCAGGGAAAGTTATTACTACATTTCAATAACATTTCATATTATCATATTCATCTAATATTTTTATAAAAACATTAGGTTCTAAATGGTTCATTTTAAAAAATGGCAACACATTAATGAAGGACAGACACATTTTATAGCAAAAATCAAATTTTGAACCTACATTTTATATTTTAAAATTGTGTGCCTATTTTTAAGCTAAGAACTCGATGTTTCCAGACGTTAATTGAGACCCTCTGTGTAGCTCTAGACATGTCCCAGTCACTCCCTGTCATTACACCATGATGACAACTCTCCTCTTTAGACAATACACACGTTTTCTTTCAGATACAGAATCTAGATGTGATAATATGTGCTTCTGTATGCATACACAGATATGTACAACTTACAAGAAGGGGGCTATTGGGGAGAATGAAAGAGATTAGTGGGAGGAGGAACAGATGGGCATAAACAGGCAAATACTAGCAAAGTAGGATGATATGCATGTGTGTAAATGATGTATTGAAACATTGTTTTATGAACTAAGGGATGTAGTATATAAGCAATCCCACTAATTTTGCTTCATGTAAGTTGTATGTCATAATAAACTAAAAAAATGAACAAATGCATGATGGAGCCATCATCAAATTCCCTATACATTGTGGATTCTCCCCCTTTCCTCAAGATCCCTTGGCCTAATATATGAGTTGAAACACTCAGAAACACTCAGCTCACCTCCTCCTTTTTGTAGCGGGCCTTCTTGCTTATCTAATGAATATACTGATTGGGCTCTTGGCCCAGCACTAACCTGGGACAAGCAAGCATGAAGCCCTAATCAGGACTGCTATTGTCATTCCAATATGCATTAGTTTTCTGGACCAGTGAGTGTAGATGTGTGTCCACCTACATTTGGTGCTTGTGTTGGTACTTGTCTGTTACTGTGACTACATACTTGACAAGAAGCAACTTAAGGGATGAAGGCCTTATTTTGGCCCATGGATAAACAAGGGCTATAGCCTATTGTAGAAGGGAAGGCATGGCAGCAGGAGCATGAGGTGGTGGTCACATGATGCTCATTGTCAGGAAGCAGACTGGATGTAGGCTGGGCTATAAAACCACAAGGCCCCCTTCAGTGACCCACTTCATCCAACAAGGCTCCAGCATCTAAAAGTTCCAAAACCCTCCAAAATGGTACCACTAGCTTGGGACCAAGTGTCCCTATCCAGAAGCCTATGGTGGTCATTTCACTTTAAACTCCAACAGTATTAGAAAATGTCATGATTCTGTATCTCCAGAAAGCTACCAAGTGCTTCTTTCATGCCTTTCTGACATCCCTGCCTTGGATTTCCATAATGTTCTATAACTTATTTCCTATACAAAGAAGCAGATAGAGGCTATTGCTAAAATTCCTTCTCAGGGGGAAGCATAAGCAGCATCCACCCATCTTTCTAAGGTCCCAATTATAAACTGGGGAACAATTCTGCAAAGTTCACTTTAGGGAACCAATGTTTTTATTGGGATTCCTTATAGAACACGACTCCACCACCAACAGGCTTCACTTGAAAGTCTTTAACCAGCAGAGACAATGGCTTTTCTGTATCCACATAGATGAAGTCCACCTCGTCTACACTTTCTTGGCCTATATACTCTAGCTCGACCCCAAGGCCACATGCAGTTAGGGCAGACTTGCATACAACAGGTTATGGGGAACAACAGGACACTCTTGTGACCCTCCAGGTCCCTCTATAAGGGAGTTAAAGCTGTCAACAAACTGGGCTGGGATGATTTTTTTTACAAAGGGGTACAGATGAACTCCCTAACATTGCAGTTGCTTGGCTCAGAGGTCAGTTTCATGCAACACAGCACACTGGAGGTCTCTCCAAATCAGAAGAAAAAATACTGATTACTTCTCATTGCATCTCCAAACCAAATTCCAGAGCTACATGAGTACTTTGTTATAGACAGGCATGTGAGTTATCCATGTCAGTGTGTGTTTAAGAGAGTTACTGGTTTTCAAATATGACTACTTTCCTCTTTACCTTCGTCCCAAACAAACCCTTCTTGGCCCACCTTCTCAGACAACCTTCTTTCTGAGGTCAATTACAACAATGGCTGAAGGAAGGCAGGAGGAAAGACTTGGGGAACATTTAGCTTTTGAAATTCAAAATAAAACAGGCTGTTATCCAGAGAAAGAATTTCTTTCATTCCCTTATCTTCCGGTATCAGATGAGCTAACTCCACAGTTACAAGAAAATACTAAGTCAAGGGCCTGGGAAGCGCCTTTCTAGCTTGGGGCATGGTGATAAGACTAGGGAAGGGAAGAGGAAGGGAACAATTTTCCCCAGAGTTGGCCAGATAGAGGGGACTTCCATCTTCAGAATGTTCAGACACAATGGTTCCAATGTGGCATGGAGTGGGTGAGTCTAGATGTTCACATAAATTCTATTCTTGTGATAGGTAGTTCTGTTACTGTAGAACTAGCTCAGTCTTGGGTCAAGTCAGTTGGGGTTGAGAACACCAACAAATTTTGAATTGGTCCAGCCTCAGATATTAGACATGAAAGTCATCAGGGTAAGTGGCCCTGATGGACAAGGAAGAACACCCAAGGACAGAAGAGGCTAAAAAGATTTTGGTTAGCAAAATGAACTCTTCCCACTCCCCCAGAGTCTGCAGTGTTCATCACTTCCACATCCCACAGTATCCTGGAAGAAAAGCCTAAAGAAAGAGTGCACCTGACAGCCTGATCAGTCATGTCAGAGGGACATGCATCTTTACTTCTGTTTGTCTTACTGGATATGACTGCTTTCAGCTGGATTGACCATTACTTCCTTAACGGTCTTCTCTCTACCCAGAGGTAGATGAGTGCATAGGAGGTACTGGAGAGTGAATGGAGCAAGTAGTGTGGGGGAGAAAGGCCAGGGAAGTCACACACTGATTCACACCACACTACAACAGCAACTCAACATTGGGTCTCTGCTGTATGCTGACTGCAGTGTGAGTCCCACTAACTGCAGAATTACATAGTTTGAAGTTCATGTATCAATTGCTCTCTAACCTATAACCTTTCAAAAAAAAAAAACATGTTGGTACTACAGTAATTACTAATTTCAAGATAGAAAATCTAAGAGCCGTCTCCCACTAATGTAAATGACAGGCCCAGAAAATGCTTCCATTTTAATACTACTTAGAAATATTGGTTTCCTAAGGTGTCTCTCAGTTGACAACAAAGGACTTGGCTAATTTCTACTTATGTTATTGAATTTCTCTGGAAACTAGCCTGCTATGCCATGCATGACCATAGACACTTATAATCTCAGCCTTTGGGAAACAAAGGCAGGAAGATCAGAAGTTCAAGACAAATTCAGCTTTGTGACAAAATTGTGGCTAACATGGGCTACATAAGAACCTGTCTCAAAGTTGGGGGCAGCAGCTTACTATGTGTTTAAAATGAACCCACTGTCCCAAATGTCTTCCATTTCCTAGTAGTTTAGTGCATCCAAGGACAAACAGAGAGGCCACCATTGGCTATGGCAATGGTATGTTGGTTAAAGCCCATTGTTGAGAACCTGGTGAAAGAGTGGATGGACAGTCACAGAGCCTAGTGGCCCTGCCTTCTGTCACCATCACTATTAAGATTCCCTAGCCCTTAACGTTTTAGCATTAATTTTTCATTAGAATTAGACATAGCTATGGAGTTGTTTTAATGAGCTTTAATGGCAAATAGCCAAAACATCAGGCCTCTTCCTTCACATGTGACCTGAGGGGATTCTCTTCTGATACATCTCTTTATTTGTAATGAAAATCCCCTTAACCCTTGATACCCCAGCAGGGTTAGTCCACAGCCTGCTGGTGCCAGAGATGCTTCTTAAAGGGGGAGAAGGAAGCATGCATAAGAAGCTAAAAAAGAAATGAGAAAGTACTACTTAGGTAAAAACCACATCAGAACCCTACAAAAAACAAGCCTACTTAGAAACTAGGTGAGTTATGATTACAGATTTTCTCTTCCTCTGACCCTCCAAATTCAAAATCCTCCTGACAAAATATACTATTGCTTATATTTGCATATATAACTACCATTGACACACACATACAAATGCATACTTGCTAGCTAAATGGACAGATTTAAACAATAGGACAAGCATTTTCAGGACCACACCATCACCTATATTCCAGGTTATCATTTATCATTAAAACCATGTACAGTGGAATATTCTCTACCTTTAATTTGTTTATGTCCCTTTCTCATAACTTGCCTACAAGGGCAAAGGTGAACCTGTTAGGATTCTTTATAGTACACTTCCTGTAAAGCCCTATTTGGTGCCCCAAAATTTAAGTCAAAGTGGATGTTTCTCAAAACATTCAGATTCCTTTGTGAAAGTGGCTTATGCACCTGGGGAGAAGTCCAGTGTTTGTTTGAATGTATTTGGCCAGATAGCGTCGCAGGGCAGGCTTAGCAGAACTGGCTACGGGAAGCCAAAGGCTTGGAAGCTCTCTTTATGTCTTGGTTGGACTGCAGTGCTGGCAGGCAATAAGTAGGCAGAAGTTGTTGCTATGACTCTGTGAACAGAAACAAGGGATATAACCATTTTAAAATCACGCTTGCTTTCCCAGAATCAGCATAGTGTGCACAAATAGAACTTGGAGGGCCAGTCAGAGTGCTAAAGAGATAGATACTCTTCCAGTTGCCAGATGTCTGGCTATATAACTTTTTGGCATTTTACGCAACATCGAGGCAGATCTATGGATTGAATCTATGAACATTACAGCTACCATCTGACAACTGCTCAGTGGCTCCAGTCCAGATTCTAGTGGACAGGTGTTTGAATTACTCCCCACCCCCCACACACACACCAAAATGCCCTCACAATTGAAGCTACTAATTGATATGCTTGCTGGAGCACTCGGAAGCAAGGCCAACAACTGAACGGACATAGAAACAACAATGCCCCTATTTGCTCATGGTCTCTCCCATCTGAACTGGAGACATTTGGAGAGCCTTGGGGAGAGATTCACTTGGCTGTTACAGAAGATTTTGATTCCACAGTGTCCTTTCTCACTACTGACCTGGAGATATTTCTCCAGCCCTTCACTAACTCTTCAGGCTTTTAAAGGTTACAGGACACCTTTACCCTACCAGTTCAGGCACAGTAATTTCTCCACTGGTGTGTCTGATTCATAAACTTGAACTTGCCAATAATGGGCAATTTATGTTTTATAGACAATTCAGAATAAAAACTTAGCAAATTGCTGTTGATATCTCTTTAAGGATGCCATCACAGAGGAACTGTGTGGCTATGGGGATCCACTCAATTCTAGACATCTTGAAGACATTTGTGTCTCCTTCCACCAGCAGAGACAGAACACTGGGCCTAATGGTCCAAAGTAAAGATAGAGGAAACTTGGGAGTGAGCACATCTGAATGTCTAAAACCCTGCTTGCCCTGACAAGAATCTCAGAGTGGAATGGAGAATGAGTTATCTTATCCTGTGGCAACACAGCTTTAAAGAATAAAGGGACCTCACCCTCCTTTGAAATTTGGGCCCTCCAAGAGCTGGTACTACATTTAGTTGTTTGATGAATTTCCTCCTTGCCTTGTTCCCAAGTGAGTGTGGCTCTGACTCACAGTCAATAAAATAGCCAACAGTGAGGGTAGCATTGATTACAGAGCACTTCACACTTTGGTGGAGTTCCTGTCCGGCCAGCCACTGTGAAGGTGATGCTAATGTAAGAGATGATGGGAAAACATTCCCTGCTAACCCTTTTCTTCAGTGTCAGTGTCAGTGTCAGACTTGAGAATAGCTGGTTGTAGAGTTTGCATAGAGAAGAATTGCAGTGGATAATAGATCTTGAACAAAAGAACAAAAGATCTTAAAACAAGCAGGAGGTGTAAAAGTTGACTGACTCACTTCAAGAGCAACATCATTGGATTTCCAGAAATGCAACAATACATTTAGGGTGTCATGATTATTTTCTATTAAAATACCAAATAATGGAAACTGCTGACAATAAGAGTATTCACTTTCAAAAGAAACTACACTGAAGAGTCAGTGACGTAGACACTTTCCCACAAGCTCGACTGATTGGCATGGGTCTTTTTGTGGGGTATATAATTAACCAGCTTGCTATGCTGGCCATTGCTTAGCAATGTGATGTAAATTAGTTACCTGGGAAGAAGGAACCTCAGTTGAAAAATTGCCTGCACCAGACAGGTCCGTGAGCATGAGTAGGGACTGTTTGCTTGATCACTGATTGATGTGGGAGTGTCCAGCCTACTGTGGCACATGGCCTTGGAGTGTATGTATAAAAAGGCAGGCTGAGCAAGCCATGGAACGTAAGTCAGCAAGCATGGTTCTTCCATGGTCTCTGCTTCAGTTCTGGCCTCCAGTTCTATCCTGACTTCCCTTTATGACAGACTGTATCCTGTAAGCTAAATAAACCCTTCCCTCCCCCAACCTGCTTGAGGTTAGTGTTTTATCACAGCAACAATGACTTAAATAGAAGACTTGTCAGTTGTTAAACTACCAAACCAAGTGAATCATGGAAAATGTTGAAACAGAATGTAGTGCTGCTGATTTCAACCAAATACTCCCTGTAATTGCTGAACAAGTAGTGTCTGGAAGCCCTTCCTCTTGACTTCTTTGCTTCTCTCCAGAGTGACCACAGAGAGCCAGGAGAGGACTGTAGTTGGAGTCTCCAGTTTTCAGCACTATAGTTCAGCTCGCTACATACCTGGGTGAAGATGCATTTCAGAATGGTGGTCTTTCCAGAAAATATAAAATGTTTTAAAGGTCACATTGCTTGAAGTGAAATGTGAAATATTCTATAGAGACCCTGGAAGAAACACATTATACATTATTTTAATAAGAAAAATTCTAAATACCTTGACCAAGTCACGTTTAATCCTGTTATCCTTGCTATTCCTTCCTTTCCTCCCACATTATATTGAAACAAATTCTATTCATCTTTATTCAAAAATATTTCCAGAGGTGTCACTGAAAAAAGCAGCATTCAAATCCACCCATGAAGCTGTGTCAGATGAAAAACAAAAGCAACTTAATATTCTTACACTGGTGGTCATTCACATCACCAATTGCCTTTTATATTTATTCATTTTTCAACTTAGGACATTTTAACTGGAATCCAACTAAGACCCACACATTGTCATTCTTTGTCTCTTTGAATGGCAAGCTCTTTATAACTTTCTCTTTCTTCTTAACATCCTGTCCTGTTTAGAATTTTTTTTTCTATTAACTTGACACAAGCTAGTGCCAATGAGGAGGGGAACTTAAATTGAGAAAATTCTCTCATCAGATTGCCTGCAGGCAAGTCTATGGGTGCTGGTAAAGGAAAGTTCAGGTCCTGTGTGGAATAAGAAAGCCACACAAGCCCTGACAAACAAGCCAGTAAGCATTGTTCCTCCATGATCTCTGCCTTAGTTCCTGCCTCCAGGTTTCTGGATTGAGCTTCACTTCACTTCCCCTGATGATGGGCTGTAAGCATTAAGCCAAAAAACAAACAAAAAACCTTTTCTTCCCTAAGTCGGGCTTTATCGTAGTCATAGAAATACTAACTAAGGTACACCCCCTCTTTAGTGAAAGAAGAGACCTGGTTTTGCCATATGGTTTCCCAGGGTTTGGATTTATGTGTTAGCTATGACATATCTTATAAATTGCTAGCTAGGCTTGTGGTTCGTTGAATTCCAAGATGGTCTTTCTGGCAACAACTCTAAAATACTTTAGCACCACTCAGCAATTGTGGTCAGGTGCCTCCATTGGGAAGAGTGTTACATCTGTTTATTTCTCCTTGTGATGTTAGCAACAGCCAATAGTAAGCAGGCAGGTCGGCTAACATTAATCCGTCAGTGCATTAATGCTTGCACAATGATGTCTCTGTCTTTCTTCGGTTGTTAGGATGCTTCTGTGAAGGGTATGTTCCCCACAGCTACTGAGTTATGACACAGCACCAGAACTCCTGCTGGGGTCTCTGCCTTTTCTTACCAGTTCTGAAAGGAACACATCCCCCAAAGTGCTCTGAAGTGAGCCATAATCGTTAATTTTTGATGTCACTGAGAAATCATGGATTTAAACAAATCCAATCCTCTTTGTGCATCCTTTTCATGTCCTCACACCTGACTGGGTTGTCCCACCTTTGCCTGAGGAGAACTCTTTTAATTGGCTCCTAGGTGTGTTTGACGGATAGACCATCTTTGGTAACAACTTTTATGGCTGTCTTAGATAACTCCAGGGTCAGGCTGTCCTTTTTCTGCTGAGATATGGGCCTACAATTTCTCCAAGTCTCAGTTCCTTGTGTGGTTAAGAGGTGTGTATGGGGCCGAGCGGTGGTGGTGGTGCTCACTTTTAAGCCCAGCACTTGGAGGCAGAATTAGGTGGTTCTTTGTGAGTTTGAGGACAGCCTGGTCTACATTTCACAGAGAAACTCTGTCTTGGAAAAAAAAAACAGAAAGAAGAAAAGAAGGAAGGAAGGAAGGAAGGAAGGAAGGAGGGAGGGGGAGGGAGGAGAGGGAGGGAGGGAAGGAAGGAAGGAAGGAAGGAAGGAAGGAAGGAAGGAAGGAAGGAAGGAAAGAGGTATGTAGGGTACTGCAGCTGAAGGCAGTAATGTGCTTTGTTCCTAGGTTCATCTCTTAAGACTCTATCCTTTCAACCAATAGAGCTAGAATAGTTATTTTTCTATTGTCTACTATGAAATATGTGTACTTTTCCTAATACAAAGTTCCGAACAATAAAAATCCTCCCACTCTTCTCTCAACTTCAAAAATTAGCTCATATGCACATGAAAATGCATACAAATGCACAAATTTCTATATAAAAATATATTATCCAGCAAGGAAATAGAATCAGCCTAGATGTCCATCAACAGTTGAATGGATAATGAAAATGTGGTACATACACACAATGGGTATTTATTCAGCCATAAAGTAAATGAAATTACAAAATTCACAGGGAAATGGATAGATCTGGAGATTATTTTGTTAAGCAAAGAAACTCAGACTCAGAAAGACAAAAGCCACATGTTCTCTCAAATGTAGATCCTAGCTTTGAATGTTTGTGTATGTGTACTTGTGGATGTGAATGTGAATGTAAATGTGAGTGTAAACCATGGCACTAGAAAGTGGACCACAGGAAAGAAAGGGGTGTGAGGAGAGAAAGGCTGAGCAGTAGAAAACTGGCATGAAAGCAAAAAAGGCTATTGATGGGAAGATACAGGGGAGGACACATGAGAGGGACACAGCGGAGGACACAAGGAGGACACAGGGGAGGACAAGGGGGCATGGGGGACAAGGCAGAGGAAAATACACAGAAGGGACACAGAGGAGGCCAGAGGGTTGGGGAAGAAGTGGTGTTGATCAGAAGATCAACAACAACAACAACAACAAAAGATTGAAAACACCACAATGAAACAATACTTTGTGTGCTAATTAAAAAAAAACTATATTGTCAATTCATATTAACATTAGAATATAATTCATGTTAATATTATATACTATAATTCAACTTAAATGCTAAATGGTTTGCTTAACTTGAAAATCACAACTGTCATTAATCTCAATGGTATCAACTGCTTAATCCCAAAGGTCTCAGAATGACAAAAACAGTCATACTGTTGGTGTGTCGTGGTAGTCCTCTTGTCTTTAGCCTACATCCTGATAAAGCCGCACTATTAAATACCTACATATTCTTAGTTTCCTGTACACTTTGCTATGTGCTGTGTGCCACCAGCTGGCACCAGGTTTTATGGCTGCTCTTGCTGCTGTACTAGGCTTGCCCCCATACTGTGCCAGCTCTGTGTACACAGCTTAAAGTCTGAGCCAGTCTCCACTAAATGGAGGTGGGTAGAGTTGTCAGGTCCAGGAGGAGATGTGTATGTGATCTGGAGGATTTTCAGACTCTCCCCTGTAGAAGGTGCACATACTCCACTCCCTTCCGTACGCTGTGAGGACCGCTGTTCCCAGCAGCCTGGGAGGTGGGTGGGTTGTCTAGCTGTGGGTTTTTGTTAATCGGATAGGGAGAAAGGATATTCTGCTATAGTTTGAATTTGCATTTATTTTATTGCGGATAAATCTTAACATACCTGTGTTTAAAAGTTGCTTGTATTTCCTGTCCTGTGTGTTTTCTGTTTCCACATCTGTGGCCCACATTCAGGCTGCCGGCCATGATTTATTTTTAGAAGGCCTCTGTGTAGTAGAGAAACTGATGGGAATAATGGCAGTGCTAGCTGTAAATACAAAGCATTGGCCTGGCCTCATCTGTCTTTTCAGATGTGTTGTGTGGCCATGTGCCTGTGTGCAAACATTTTAATTTATAGATCCTGATGCACTGTTTTGTTTTTATTCATTCTGCACTGTGGAGCCAAGGCAAGTTTTCCTTTCTGGCTGTGGATTCATTCACTTGCATTTGCTGCTTGGGCTCTCATTTGGTTACTCGCTTTTAAATTACCATTCATTTAGATTTCATCCTGGCTTACCCTGTGAGGGATGGGTCTAATGACATCTTTTTCTGTATAGTGCCATCATTATCTCAATATTAGTCCTTAAATAGTCTGTCTTTTCCCCTATGACTTGACATCCTGCTTTATCATGGGCTATTATACACACTCGGCACCTTGTTTCCTATGTGACTGTAGATCTGCAGCGCCTACCCCGTCTCAATGCTCATTGTGGTAACAAGCTACTACATAATTTTTTTATTTATGGAAACTTTGTTGTCTATTTGTATATCTAAAACATCTCGGCACTTGCTTCTTTTTCTTGGGATTTTGGTGATTCTTGTGTATTTGTTATTTTCATTTGACTTTATAAACAACTTTTCTAAACTCAAAGTTTAAAAATCCTAGTGATGCAGATGCTGCCCTTCCCCTTGCTCTCCCACAAAACTTTTGTTGCACCTTCAATGTATGAGATGATGTTAAAAGGCCACATCTTAATCTTTGTGTCTTTGGGAGTTTTGAAGAAATTTGATTCCTTGGAAAAGGAGCTGTTGTGAGGGTTGGGAACTTCGCCTGCATGGATGTATTTTTAGGAATAAAGCATGGGCACAAAATGTATTGCAAAACAAATCCTAGTGATTCTCTCTCTGTCTCTCTCTCTCTCTCTCTCTCTCTTGCAGTTCTAGAACCAAATCTCCAGCTTCAGGCACCCAGTTGTATTTTTATTAGGGATTCTTTTATCTAAGCTGTGTGTGTGTGTGTGTGTGTGTGTGTGTGCGCGCGCGCGTACACTACAGATGCAGTTGCCTCCAGAGGCCAGAATAGAGCACCAAATCCTTTGGAGCTAGAGTTCCAGGTGATTGCCAACCGTAATAAGTAGACGCTAGGAACTCAAGTTGGATCTTCTGGAAGATGACCAAACAGTCTTAAATGCTGAGCCATCTTTCCAGCCCATCTTGTGGGAATTTTTAAGTTTATATATTAACTTAAAGCTGGCACCTTCATAGTGTTGTATTCTCATGTTCAGGTTAATGGTAATGACTTATTGGCCCTTGTATATTTTTGTCTCTTTCAGAAGTGTTTAGACATTTCCTGCTCACTTTATACTTATTCTTTTTTCTTTTTTCCATTTTTATTATATACAAAGTATCATGTACAGCTAGAAATAGTTTTTATCATACTTGAGTTCTTATTCTTCTTGTAGTTTTCCTTTGCTAATTGGCTAATGAATCTAAAACAATGTTAAATAGTATACAGATCCTATCTACCCATCCATCCATCCATCCATCCATCCATCCATCCATCCATCTATCTATCTATCTATCTATCTATCTATCTATCTATTTATCTCCTACCTATCATCTATCCATATTTACATACACCTGTCTACTTAGATTGGTTACTTGCATTTAAATAAAACATCTGTCTATTACTATTTACTCTAACTTATGAAATAAAAAATGTGTCTAATTTTTGACCTTTCCTATATGGTCATCCAATTATCATAACACCTCAGATTTTCAGCCATTTGGTCACATTAATAAAGTGAGAAGGATATATTCTTACTTGTAAATCAGGGTGTTGTATCTTTTCATTAGCTCAGCACGTTGAGCTCTAGAGCCCTACTCATTCTCCTCACCCACTTCTACCTGCATCCAGCACTCATGCCCAGGACTTGCATATTCTTTGTGTGTGTGTGTGTGTATGTGTGTGTGCGTGCGTGCGTGCGTGCGTGCGTGCGTGCGTGCATGCGTGTGTGTGTGTGTGTGTGTGTGTGTGTGTGTGTGTGTGTCCAGCAGGGATGACTGTTGGGAGTTGGTAACTTTGCAAGTGACTTCTTTGGGGGCCAGCTGCCCAAGCTAATGTGGCAAGGTTCTTGTAGAGCATAGATCTGTACACAGAACCAGTTGCTCTTTGACCCTAGAAAGTCTTCATTTGATGGAAACTGGGCTGCAGAGCATGCCTGTTTGGGGAAGTACCCACCCAATGCTCGATGCTGTCCGTCAGCATCAGTTCCTGAAGGATTTACTGTCTGAGCCTTCAAAATACCAAGCAAAATACCCAGCCTCTGCTGGAGATTTTATAATGGATTGTTATTTTTTTAATGCCAAGCACATTTTATTTTTCAATGTTGTTTTCACCATTTGTTTCTATGAGCATTAACGTTCATTCTTATTTGTCAACTTCTGCTTATGCTCGAATCCTAGACTACACACTCCTTGTAGACTGAACATTGCTTACTCTGTATCTGCTCTCTGAAGTGGCCTCAGCGCCAGTAGCAGCTGCTGTACTAAACTGACTTGAATTTTTATAAAATTTCCCAACTATTTTCCACATCCAAACCAAGTCTTTGCTCTTCTTTCCTGTTCATTTCCACTTTATTCCACATTGTTGTTGCTTTCTCCAACTCAGCTGCATCCCTTGTCCTGATTTAGTAGAACTTCTGCCTTTAATGCCTCTGTTCCTTTCCAGCTTCTTCACAGTTATAATTACTTCACTCCCAACATGGGACTCAGTAGCTTTGGAAACTTCTTCATCTTCACTTTGTGGAGAAGATGATTATACATTACAAGTCTTCAAACATTAAAATAAAATGAATTTCATGCTCATCAAGATGCTGTCTTAAAACAAGTGGATTTCTAGGCTTCTAGGGGAAAAGTCTACTTTTATATAATTGAGTACTACACAGATTTCTAATAATGACTCAGTATGAAGTAAATCACCCCAAATTTCTGGTTATAGTCCTGAGAACTCTCATAGCATGTCTCACACCTGCTTATATAATTTGCTGATTTTCTACAATAGGTCAGGAGTCAGACTATACTTTTGGTGAAGATTAAGGTTAAGAAATATTTTCTAAGCCAAAATAATGATGTTGTTAATTTAGAAGCTGCCAGGAACCCAACAAGGGTAATACTAATGGCAGAAAGGTACCTGAATACTGCTTCTCAGTTTCTCTACAGGAAAATGTTTGCACACATTGCTTGTGTGAATCCCTACCTTGGTATGCTGTGCTTGGATCACCTGGAGTGAACCCCTACCTTGGTATGCTGTGGTGAGATCACCGTGTAACTGTCACTTCCTGATGCTGTTGGCCATGGTCGAAGCTTGGCCCTTGATCCAAGCACTCTAGAACACAGTACTGACATGCTTCTGATGCCTCTGTGACTCACTTTTCTCACCTCAGAGTTGACTATGGCTAGCCTAATTGTTCACTAATGACTGAATTTGGCATGGTCCTATTGAGTGCACTGAATTCCAAGACTGTTTTCCAGTGACATTTATTGAAATTGAGGTCCCGTCACCCACCTAGTTCCAATCTTCCAAACTGCCATTCACAGTGGTCAAACATCACCATTGATCTATAAATTCAGCAGGACACAGTGCCATGCAATTGACCCAGTGTCCTGTCCCCCTATGAAGTAGACAATCCCAGTACTTGGTGAGTTTTGACACCTGTTAAGCAAGCATTACTCACTTCATATTGTTTGTGTGGGTTTTCAGACTGTTAGAAACTATTTTCTGAAGTAATAAACTGATTGTGCCATCAGAGAAGCTGAGAGTGTTGAAGAGACCCCCAGGAGCACCTGCTGTAATTCATTTTTCACCTGAGGTCCAGTAAGGCCACATGGATTGCCCAAGGTCATAGAGCAATGATGCGGGAGATGGCTTGCCCTAAGTCTCCTCCTTCTATATGCAGCTCTGCTTCACCACCTGCTTTAGTAGCTCTCCCACTGGATAACATAAACCTGAAAGCAAATGTCTAAATGTGCTACATTACTTAAAATTAAATTTGCACAATCACAGCCCACTCAATTCATGAAACTCTGAACTTGAATTCACATGAGTCGCATTTTTGCAGTCAGAATTTTGGCCATGGTGAATTCTAAGTTCTGAAGATGAGCTAAGCATATATATACATTGTAAGATTTCCCTTCCCAAAGAGAATTCAGCAAGCAGTGAGCAAGTGCCTTTCTGTCCCCAGGCGTTCCAGTGTGGTTCAGTGTCTGGCGACTCAGTGAAGATCTCTATTTTCAGTACTATCACTTGCAGGACTGATGATATTAAGCCATTGACAGTGATGCAGACTTGCATTCCACTTGGAGCCTTTGTGATTCCTCTATGATAGAGGTCAGCCTCTATATTAGCTATTTAAAATGTTTTGATTTGGGCTGGTGAAATGACCTTGTGGGTGGCAGTGTTGCCACCAGGCCTGGCAACTTGATTTTGATCTAGGACTCAGATAGTAGAAGAGAACTGATTCCAATAAATTGTTCTCTAATCTCTACATATCTCCCATGGTACACACTAGACAGACAGACAGACAGACAGACAGACAGACAGACAGACAGACAGACAAACAGACAGACAGACAGACAGACACACACACACACACACACACACACACACACACACACCCTGAATATATGTATGTGTGTGTGGGTGTGTGTGGGGGTGGGTGTGTGTAAAATATTTTGACTTAGTATTCTTTTCTCCTAACCTTGTACTGATTCAGAAATGAGAACCAATAGGTCCACTGTGGAGGAGATTCTGATGTTAGACCATGACACATGCAAATATTACTAACTACCAATATTTAGTTTCTATCTTTCTATATTTTCCTCATCTACTTTAATGGATTTGTAATTTTGAAATATTTCTTTTCATAATTTCACATCAGGAACCTCATAGCATCCTCCAAAGCACTGCAATTTCACACCTAGTGTTTTAATTTAGGAATGAATAATTTAAATTATTTTAATAAACCAACAGGTCCCCTGTGATACCTCTAATCAAGATGAAATGGGAAAAATATGTATTTCCAATAATTACATTACAGTGTGAATTGGATCTGACACACCCAGTTCTTTAGAAATAGTGTTGAAATTGGCAGATTAGATTTAGCAAACTATGTAGACTATATTTTGAAAAAGAACTAAGATCAATACTTTTTATTACATTTTTAAGCTTAAAAAGAATGAGGGGAAAAACCCAATCAATATGAAGAATTTTAAAGATCAGCTTCAATATTGGGTCCAAGGGGCTATGTCTATATGATTAGCCCTAAAGCAACTCTCCATGAAGGACACAGGTTTTGCAGACATCTGTGAATAACTTGCTTTGCAAATAGTAAAGTACGAAGAAAGCAGAGGAGTCCTGATTTAAACTAAAATTTTGTTCTAGTTGGAAAGCAGGGATATTGACCAGTTGTGGTGTAAAAGTCATCATATATAACTCAAAAAAAAAAGGAAAAGAAAAAGGAAGGAGGAAAGAAAAAGAAGAGGGAGGGAGGAAGACCAAATAAAGCAACATTACAGCAAGGATAAGTGAAAGAAATTTCCCTTTGTAGAAGAAGTCACAACTAGTAATAGCCTCATGGGACATACACACAATAGGGACTGAAGATATTTAAGATATGATAATGGATGAGTGACAGCATGGCCGGGGCATATGAGAGGTGTTGAAGAAAAGAAAGAAAAGGAAGAATTGCGTAAATGCATCTTAATTTTTTTCTCTAGGCAAGCAAAGTAACACAGTTTTACAGAGGTAAACAAATGCAACATAAAAGAAGGCAACACATCTTAAATATCCTTAAAGAAGGCAACACATCTTAAATATTCCACAACATTCTTTTCTTGATATTCTGTCCTTCCTCCAGCCCTCCTGGAGGATCTCCTCATAACTCTTGTTTGAAAACCATTGTGTTTCACCACACTTAGTCATTCAGTAAGAACAATTGTAAGTTGCCAGAAAGTGTGGTTGGAGGCTTTCTGATTTGTATTTTATGGCAGTCCATTTCATATTAATAGAGTTGACTATGCTACCTGTACTTGTCTTTGTAACAGTACTGTGGGAGATGCATGTTTATAGGCTTAACTTCTTTCTCTTCAAGGTTGTGGCAGCAGTGCCTGAAGAGAAAACAGCAAGCTTTTATCCTAGTGGGGTATCAATGGAATTGGTGATATGTGTGCTTACCCTTGGACTGCTTGCCGTTTTCTTACTTCTTTGGAGAGGCTTCCGATCAGTAAGTAACCACTCACAGTAAGAGAATGGTCATTCTGGGTTTTAAAATTTATTTTCTTTTATGTGTATGACTGTTTTGCCTGTATGTATGTGTGTGTGTGTGTGTGTGTGTGTGTGTGTGTGTGTGTGTGTGTGTGTGTGTGTGTGTGTGAGTTGTTCCTGGTACACATGGAGGTGAGAAGAGGGCATTGTTGGTCCTCTAGGACCAACAATGGAGTTACTAGTACTGGAGTTACTGATGACTGTGAGCTACAATGTGGGTATGTGATTGAATCTTGGTCCTCTACAAGAGTTACAAGTGCTCTTAACCACTGAGCCATCTCTTTAACCCTCATTCCGTCTTTAGACTGAACAACTAATTGGAAAAACTTCTTATTTCAGGGAAATAAGTTAGATCATAGTGTTCTGAGTTACTCATGGTAATATGTACTTATTAGAAACTGAATACAGATTTTGAGAAATGGTTTTGTGTGTAAGTTTTTTTTTTTTTTAAGAATTTTCTTTGTAGGGATACTGTATACAAGTACTAAAGCCCAACCCTTCTTTCTTTCCCTTGTTCTTCTATTTTTTTTGGGGGGGAGTGTGTTCTATGTTTGTTTTTAACAGTATTAAAAAGCCAGCAGATCTATCTACTTCCCAATTTAGTGTAAACAACACTACTGCCATTAATATTCAGCTAATAATCCCTGATTTCATCCCTCTGGCCTGCTGTTTCCTGGACCTTTTTTTTTTTTCTCTCAGTTTTTTATTTAAATTAGAAACAAGATTATTTTACAAGTCTATCCCAGTTCCCTCTGCCTCCTCTCCTCCCCTGTCCCCACCCCACTAACACCCTACTTCTGCCATACCCTTTCTGCTCCCCAGGGAGGGTGAGGCCTTCCATAGGGGTCTTCAGAATCTGTCATATCCTTTGGCATAGCGCCTAGGCCTACACCCTTGTGTCTAGGCTCAGGGAGTATTCCTCTATGTGGCATCTTAATTTTAAAGTATTAATTTTTTGAAAAAGATTCTGACATGCAAAAGTGTGCTTATGTCTAAACCATTAATCTTCCTGAGAGAACAGAGAAAAGATCACAAAGACTTCGGGAGTCACAAGGAGACATCCTATAGACACTTACCTCTCAGAGCATCTAGTTACTGTCTGCATATACTGCAACACTCACATTTATCCACTTGAAAATATTTGAACCCTCTGGAGGTGAACATTCATGTAATTTCATAAGTACCCTTTCAAAAGCATTACTAGCCTTTCACACCAAGATGAGAAGGATAAAGGAGGTTGAGAAAGTAAAGAGAGCACGTGACTGTGAGTGAAGACAGATTCTGAGTGAAGAAGGCTCCTGGAGAGATTAAGGATTTGTCTTCTGGCATGAGAATAAGGAGCTCCAGAGGGTCAGAAAAACAGAAAAGAAAGAGCATGGATCCCTGTGTCCAGTATACAGACACATCGATCCCTGGTCCAGGTTAGAGACAGAGGAATTGCCAGGCTGGATTTTACAGGAATAGACTTGAACTGTTGTGGATTGCAGTGTGAGCTGGGCCAGTAGGGCGTGTTTAACAGGCCGTGAGAATGGCACTGGTTTCATGTGGTTTTGAAGGGTTGCTTCTCTCTGATGGGAAATTACTTCTGTGTATGTTTATCTTATTGATTGTTGAATAAAATACTGTTTGGCCAATGGCAAGCAAGGACTAGGAGTCAAAGAGGATTCTGGGAAATGTAGTAGAGAAGTGATGATCCAGGCAAGAAGTGACATGGCAAGGAGACTCATATCTAAGCGAGGAAACAGGAAGTATGCCCTCTTTTCCCCTCCGCTACTGCTCCAGTGGCACAATGTGATCCACCAGCAAGGATGGACGCCATAAGGCATCTGATAAGATAAGTCTTATAACATATATAGATTTATGATAGTTAAGACTGAGCTAACAGATGAGACTCCTAGTCATTGGCCAAGCAGCTTTGAACCTAATACAAGTTTCTGTGTATTTATTTGGGCCTAACTCAGGCAGGCGGCTAGCGTAAAGCTCACACGTGGCGGTGGGGCTCAGCGGCTTTTGGAGGAAAGATTTATCATAACATCTCTCCTTGTAGGGCACACCTGTAGCCAGCCCCTAAGGGGACGCTGTAGCCACGCCTGCTTAGGGGCTGGCTACAGGTGTGCCCTACATTTCCTGGTATATCATGCTTGCCAGGTGTGTTAAGTGGTGCCCCATACCAGTGTTTCTTAAAGGGCTTTCTACAATTTACCTGTGTTGATCACCTGGAGACCCCTGAGTTCCATGACACACTTCTTGAGTCAGAACCTCTAGGAGATAGACAATCAAATCTGCATTGATGCAGCATTTTCCAAGTGTGCTCTTGAAGTCTGAAAACCACTGGTATGATTCATCTGATCTGCCATAGAAGTTTTTCCTCTGTACAATACCAGCCAAGGGACCAGTGAATAAATGAGCTTGCTACTAAACCTGGTGACCCAAGTTCAATCCTGGAAAACACAGTAGAAAAATAGAATCAATTCCTGCAAGTTGTCATCTGATTTGCATACCTATGTCACACACACACACACATGCACACACAATTGTAAATTGCCCAATAAGCCTTATATATAGCACTTCCACTTTATAATACACACACAAACACATTATGGTGTCTTCGAGAGAGTCCTGTGGACTATTACTATCCCATTTTTTTACACACAACTAACAGGTTTACAATCAAAACTTTGACCAGTGTGCCTCACAGTCCTCATCTACATAACAGCTTTGGGATTTGAAGTGGGATCTGATGCTCTTTACATCACAATATATGCACTCATTCTTATCAGTTATATGAAATTAGGTAGTGTTGTTTTAGTATAGAACTTGGGAGTCGGACCTTAATTGCAAGGCCAGTATGCAGGAGAAAATAAAAGGCCTGGGGAGCATAGGTCTCAAAAGTTCAAATCTATAAACCTTCAAGTGGTGGGGAATGTTGCCCCTTCGAAGCTTACAATAGTTCTTTGTTCTTTGGAGGCAAATTACACAGGATGCAAATACATCCCAGTCATCTCTCAGTTTTCCAGGGACCACTTCTCAAGAACATGGACCACCCTTTGCTGTTTTTCACACTTTTATTCCTCTGTTTCATTCTTCTTGCTTTGCCATTTCCTGGCTATTTATACTCCCGTCCATATAGGTGTAGACAGAGGGCTGGGAGCAGAGCTGAAACTCAATGAGTATCAGTGACTGGAAAGCTCTAAGAGAAAGTGTTTTCAACTACCACCCTCTATCGAACTTTAGATATTCCTATTTCAGTTACCTTTGTTGTTTATGTGTCCTATAATCCCAGTATAAGGGATGTAAGTACAGTATCAAAGTAGCCTCTTAGCAGGCACATTGGTAGTGGCTTGGAGAAATTGGCTTTGATAAAGCATGACTTTTAAAGACAGACACAGCATGACTTATCTTAAACTGACTTTCATTTGGTCAAGAGTTAACGATCTAGGGTGTGAGTCTTGCAAGCCTTTTGTGCCTATTCTTCGTCGTAACCCCTCCCCCATCTTCCAGCTTTAAATCATTCTGTTACTTCTCGGCATCTCCATCAGATAACATTTATGTAAACCCAAATTCAAGCCAATCATTCTTCCTAGCCACGTCTCTAAATGTCAGCAGGCTGAGAGAAGGTAGTCAAGAAGAATACTTTTGTTACTGTCTGAGACGAGCTGACACCTTGGTGATACAGCATTTCTTAAGCAAGTCCCACATGACTCCTTGGAAAATTGCACTGCCAACAGTTTTGATGTCGACAATGTCTATGTGAAGGAGCAATGGAAAGTTTGTGAGCAAGCACATGTATGAAAGTACACAAGGTTGGGCTTCTTGTGAATGCTTTCTGACCAGTTTAACGTGGGGAGCATGAGCAAGGACACAGGTGAGCTGTCCAGAGTTTGATCCCAAGGGAAGAAAGCTTAGCACACGTACATGAATACATGTTGCTCTTATTTTCCATATCATATGGTGCTAGAGATACTATTACAAATATTAATACAATACAAGTGAATACTATTGTCTAAGAATTTAATAAAATCTAAGTGAAAAAAGGAAAAAAATATTTTATTAAGTTTTTTCTCTCCCAACTTTTTTTCTTTGAATTAGAAACAGGATTGTTTTACATGACAATCCCAGTTCCCTTCTCCCACCCGTCCTCCCCTACCCCCCCCAACTAAAACCTTATCTGTCACATATCTTTTCTGCTCCCCTGGATGGTGAGGCCTTCCATAGGGAGTCATCAGAGTCTTTTGTATCCTTTGGGATAGGGCCTAGGCCCACCCCCATGTATCTTGGCTCAGGGAGTATTTCTCTATATGGAATGGGCTCCCAAAATCCACACCTATGCTAGGGATAATTACTAGGCTTCTACAGGAAGTCCCATAGATTTCTGAGGTTTCCTCACAGAAACCCATGTTCCTGGGGTCTGGATCAGTCCCACGCTGGTATTCCAGCTATCAGACTTGGGAGCAATAGTTCCCGGATATTCAGGTCAGCTGTTTCTGTGTGTTTCACCAGCCTGGTCTGGATCTCTGTGCTCTTCACTGGTCCTTCTCTGCATCTGGGTTCCAGTTCAGATCGGTGATTAGTTATGAGTGTCTGCTTCTACTTCCACCAGCTGCTGGATGAAGGCATATAAGTCAGTCATCAATCTCATAATCAGGGGAGGGCATTTAAGGTAGCCTCTCCTCTGTTGCTGAGATAGTTAGCAGATGTCATCTTTGTAGATCTCCAGACATTTCCCTATGCTTGGTTTCTCTGTAAACCAAAAATGTCTCCCTCTATTATGATATCTGCATTCTTGTTATCGTGTATTCTTCCCCTTGACTCATACTTTCTGCTCCCTCATGTCCTCGGCATCCCTCTTCTTCTCCCTTCCCCATCCCTCTTCCCGTGCTCCCAATTTGCTCAGCAGATCTTGAACCTTTCCCCTTCTCCAGGGGGCCATGTATGTCTCTCTTAGGGACCTCCTTGTTTATTAGCTTCTTTAGCAGTGTTGATTGTAGGCTGGTAATCCTTACTCTATGCCTAAAATCCACTTTACTTTGCTTCATTAAGACAGAAAACTTAGAGTTCACTTCAGCTGTCTTGTAGAAGTGTGATATTTGAATCCTGTCATTTTCCAAGTCTTTCACTGAGCTGCTAGATAAACTGAAGCAAACAACCTCAGTTCTTTGGCCAGGTGCACAATAATTACAGATAGATCAGCAAGATTCGAAAAACATCTTTAAGTCATGCAATAAGTAATCAAGCAACTTAGCATGGTACGAAAGTCAAGGTTAATGCCTCCAATGGATGCCGTTGAGTCTCATCTCCCCCTTCTCTACCCACTTTCTAGGGCACCAGGATCACTATAGACATGTAGTGATCAACATATGGACTGAAAAAAATAAAGTCAAGGAAGGGAAGCCAGTACCATTCAAACAGAAGTAGGAAAGCCTTTTCCTCCCTTTCTGACACATTTTTGAGTGGCATTTCCTCTCTATCAAGACAAGATTAAGAGATTGGTCAAATCCTCTAACACATGCTGCTATCAATAGACTAGAATCACTTGACATCACTGAACCCATCTTATTGCTACAGAAGAGGTAAACCATTTGTTGATGTTCTTTGTATAACAGTACAGACTACTGACATATGTCCAGCCTCTTCAGAAACGTCTGGCCTTCAGTATCCTCAAAGTATGGGGGATTTGATACATATATTATTAGCCAGGATATGAAATCATCTTGTAAACATGCAAATGAATATGGATTTAGCAGTCGGGCAGAAGTAATCCACTTCCTAGCGATGGATTCCAGGATGGAAATCTCTCCACTTCTCTTCTAGGGTATTTTCTTCTTCCTGTGAGTTATTTTAATGAAAGACATAAGAGTCATCCTGGATCAGAGGATCTATAACTAACCCAGAACAGATTGTATGTCTTCGAACTAGCATAAATGAAGAGATCATGGGCAGACACCAGCTATGGTTAACATTCAAAGGCTCACATTGAATAAGAACCCAAGCCCATTGGGAAGGAGTACTTATTGCCACCTGGTGAGTCAGTTTTAACCAGGTGTATAAAAAAATGGAATTATGAGATTAGCACCACAATAAAAGAAAGGAAGGAAACAGAAGTTCTGACCAAAAAAAAAAGGAATATTGTCCATCCATTCCAAGCCTACAGCCCAAAGCCCAATCAAATATAATGTGGGGCACACTGAAATTTTGCACATTTATTAATTGTATTTTATTCTAAATCTATGCAGGTTTTTTACATTATTTTGATTTTAAGAAGATGCTGTATCATTACTTTCAAGAAGATAGAAATATCATAGAAAAATAGAACTCAACATTACCAACATAGCCTAGAATTAATCTCAAATAAGTTGGGTTTTACACTTGTATTCATTTTAAAAAATTCTATATTATTTCCTTATTTTATTAATCTATAAAATGGGGTAATAATTGCCAACTTATTTGAAAACTCCTTGGTCAGCCCTGAAGAGATTATAATATTATAGGTTTTGTGTCCCAGGAGCAACTCGGGAGTGTGCGCTCATCAAAACCTTCAGCTTGGTATAAGAAAAATAATATCATCTGGACGTCACAGAGCGTGATTTTATTAAATCTAGGCTCCATGTCTCCACAGCAAGTGGATCCCCAAAGCCCAAGCAGCAAAAATGTTAGTGCTGCCTTCGAAAATAAGCTTCACAATATCTAAAAAACAGACCTTATCATAAATTGTCACAGTTTCAAGGGGAGCTTAGGTGTGGTGTGGTACAAGTATGGTCTGCTTTCTTTAAGATATACTATCCATCTTCCCCAGGCCCAGAAATTACATCCTAAATAATTAAAGTTACCATACACCTGCACTGAGACTCCAGCTAAACCATTTTAATAGTGGGAATCTGGACAGTTCATAGATGGGAGTGAAAGCAACCAGGATAGAATTCTCCTCTCTTGTCCACTGGAGCCTGCTTGCTTGGAATCATCTTCTTTATTGCTTTTCCTGATGTTTCCAGAAGAAAACTGAACCACAACACTGTTATTCCTCAACATTTATCCTGATAATGATGGAGATAAGGTGAGGCGCCATGAGTCTGCCTGACTCTGGGTTAATATGTACAGATAAAAGCTGCTCCTATCCCTGGAATTCCAATTGACTCTGCCCCTCACAGATGCAAAGGTGTGAGATATTAAACAAGTGAGGATTGTGGATGCCCTGCCTTGCAGGCCTCCTTTGAAGACTCCGGGGGATATAAAGGTGTTTGGCTATTTCCTCTGTTCTCCCTCTCAGGGGTTTGAGTGAATCAGTGGATTGCAGACCAAGCTTTCCCATTCGCTATGTCTTTTGTCCCAGCATGCATACCTTCCCTCTACTTTTTTACCTCTCCCCTAATATCTTTATGCAAAACCAAATGTTCTGTTTCTTTCTGGGATTTCCATTAGGGTAAAGAAGAGAGAAAGGCACTGGGAATGCCCACTGAAAAATCAACAGTTCATTCACAAATGTGCAGCAACCATGGCCTTCTCTTCAGACACACCTTTGCTTCACACACCTTGGGCTGAGAAAGGTCTTCTGTGTAGGACTGAGAATTCATTTAGTAATTCTGCAGACATTTATCTCTCCCAGGAAGACAGTTCCTTGCCCTTTAAGGATGCCACAAAGAATAAAACAGAGCCTGCTTAACTGGCGTGAAAATACTTGCTATTTTCAAGAGTTCATATTGCTTACATACTTCTCAAGTGACCATAAACAGCAGGATCAAGACAACTCCATGAAAATTGTGTCTGGAATATCATTTTTATGCTAGTCTCCATGAGGATGTTCAGGGTCCCGCCACAATGGTGTAAGGTGCGTTAGGTCGTTAGGTCTCTGTGGCTTGGAGGAAGCAGTGGGACTAAGAAAAACAATGTCAGTTAGAAGAGGGTCAAATGCTTCCAGAATAGACATGTCCTGAAACGCATCTTTTCTAAAAGTTACACACACACACACACACACACACACACACACACAACACACACGAGACAGAGAGAGACAGAGAGAGAGACAGAGAGAGAGACAGAGAGGAGATATTTTTGAGATAGGGTCTACATAATCCTGACTGTCCTGGAACTCACTCTGTAGAACAGGCTGACCTCGAACAGAGATTTGCCTACCTCCTGAGTGCTAGGGATTAAAGGCATGAACCACCATTCCTGGCTTCTCAAGTTATATTTTTATTATTTCTTTTACTAGTACACAAAACAATAGGTTTCATTCGTATATATGCACATGTCATTTACTTATATGTATTTGTCATTGTACCTGGCTCACATTTGCCCCACCAACACCTAGATGCCACATGTGAAAAAAATGAGGCTGTCTTTCTTTCCCCATTAGCATCTCTTGTTCTTTCCTCCTTTGCACAATTCTCTCTCCTCACAACCTCTCTCTACCTTCATGTCACTCATATGTGTGTGTGTGTGTGTGTGTGTGTGTGTGTGTGTGTGTGTGTGTATACATTTAGATACATAAACACATGTGTGTGTGTATCTTTAAGCATGCTGTTCTGCAGTTTGCACTCTAATTAACATTTGGTTCCCCTTGTCCCTTCTGTGGGTTCTCTGCCTGCATCTGCAACTGTAAGGGGGACCAGTGGAGAAGGGACCTCTGTTTAGCAAGGCAGCAGCAGGCCCTCTTTCTGTTCACAAAAGAGGCAGGGCAGGGTGAAGCAGATGCCTTCAATCCATCTGCTGAGGAAGGTTATTTTTCTCCATTTTGCATAGCTTGCTCCTCTTATGAATATGCTTTATGGAAACGTCTAGATACCTGAACCAAATCCATGTGGTGAAAATCAGATACATTCTTTATCAGATGATTCTTCCCCTTCAAGATTTCCTTTAAAGAAAAAAAAATGAATGACCAAGGTAAAAACAAACATCAAAAAGAACACACCATGCAACGGAATCTACTCTTGGAAGAAGAGGCCACACAATGGAATCTGCTCTTGGTGAGGACGCTGTAAATACTGCTGAAATGACAACTGAGAACAAAGGTTTAGAACTTTAAGAAACCTGGTTGGCAAAGCAGCAGGAGCATTTGAGAGGATGGATGCCAGTTTTTTTAAAAACAAGTTCTAGGTAGATAGAAGGCTCTCAAGCTACGTCTCGTGCTATGTCAAGAGATGCTGTGAAAGGTAAAGCCAACTGATATGGCAAATATGCTATTTCTAAAATTTGATTCTGTCCCCCAAGCTCCAGCAGGCAACTCTGGTCAGTCAACCACCAACAACAAGGGAGAATTCCCTCCACCAGCCAAGATTACAACTCCTTGTTGTCTCAGAAATCCAATAAAGCATTTTAAAATTAAGATATATACGTGTTTCAGGCAAAAATTATTATACCTATGACAGACTATAGCATGGTATAACTTACATCTTACACATATTGGGAAAACCAAGGAGCACTTTGCTTTTCTTGCAATTCTGTCACTGTATTCAGAGTGATCAGAAAATAAGCCCACATTATCTTGGGGTATTGCCTGTGTGAAAGCTGGGCCTGAGGAAAGGGAAGTGAGTTGATGAAAGTTAGGTGGCCAGCAAGCTGAAGAATTGGTACTGGGATCAGAGGGTTCTGATGCTGGATCTGGACTTTACACACCAGATCTCCCAAAGCATGGCTGAAAGGGACACTCCATTCCCTCTAGATAATCGGAGATTCTTGTTGGTTTGTTGGTTTCAAACCTTGATAAACCCGTTGGAAGCAGACTTCAAGGGCGTGGCTTGGATTCTGGTTTTCAGCCCAAGGTTTAAGGCAACCTCTTTTTTTTTTCCCCCTCTGGAAAGTTTTTCTGGATACCTCACCTTGTATGGGAAGGCCAGTCTGCACCCCTTCCCATGGCTCTTATGTTTAAAACTACAGTCTGTCGTAAAAGTCTTCCTCTCTCTGGAGTCAAGTGAAGCAGCCCAGCTTGAGGATTTGCCTCTTACCATTTTAGCATTTAACATTCCTAAGCAAACACAGTGTGCCAGGACTGTAGCATGCCACAGTTAGCATCTTGCCATCCAGATCAGGCACCAATAGATCTATATAAAAGAGGAAAGCAGAGGCAGGTCAGGTGAATGGCAGAGGTTGAAGCAAGGGAAAAGTCAGGGTCACTGGCATAACACTTAAGACTCTCACTGAGATAAGACTTGAGAAGACATCTAATTTTAAGCCATGTGATATAAAATCATCACTAAAGAAATGTCTTCCTCCCCCTCCCTCTCTTTCCTTTCATTCTCTCTCTCTCTCTCTCTCTCTCTCTCTCTCTCTCTCTCTCTCTCTCTCTCTCTCTTCCTTTCTTTTTTTCTTGCCACAGAACTTAGACGCAGCACCACCTCATGAACAGAATTCTTCTAAATCCCCTCTCAGCTGTGTTTTTCATCACCCCAATCCCCACAGCCTGTCCCTCCAGTCCCCACAGTCCCCCTCCCTGTGCACTTTCAGTTTGAACTCGGAGAGCCAGCAGGGAGGCCAGGGAATAAAAGTGTGGGGGCAGTCTGCATGTCTAATTCCGTGACAGACATGTGGTGAAACTAAAGGCCACCCCTGGAAGCATCTTTGATCTCTGGAGCCCTCTACACATTCTATTTCCCCTCCACAGGGTCAGTGCCTATGGGACACCTTCCCCCAACCTCTCAGCACTCCCCCCTACCCCCAGCCCCATTTAACCCTCTTCTTTTTTGCGCGCCCAGTGCTGCCCTTACACAAGATTTGTTTTTGCAGTTCATTCTTGTTCCCTACATAGTAACTCTTTATCCTGCTAATTCGTTTTTCCTGTATATATTTACCCCCTCCAACCTGAGATTGGAAAGGGATCCTATCCACAGCTACAGGGAAATACGTAAGCATAAAGCCAAACAGATTCATCAGACTAGGAACAGAATCAATAATTGAACACTTTAATGAACTAAGGCAAAAATAAATATTTTAAGTGGCAACACTTCTAATAACCTCCTGTTCGTGAAGGTTGTCCATGATCTGCCCAGAGGGACCCTCCCCACACAGGGGAAGAACTGGGAGAATTGCCCAGAGTTCTTGTATTCTCAGCTTTCATGGGCCACTTGGTTTTTCTCTTTTAACAAACAGCAAATAAAAGCCATGAGCCCCCGGTGATAAGCACAAAGGAGGACAGGGAAATAACAAAAATGCATTCCCATCCTTGGAGGAACTCAGTTCAAACCGAGGGTCTTTTTCCACATGAAATTCTAGGTCACAGCACATGCCTGGGACTGAATGAGAAGTGCAGGGGACAGACGATGCTCTAGAGAAGGGCGCCCTCACAGATGTCTTCATGGCACTGACCTAGCTCCAGGGAGTGGCAGACACTGAGGGGCATGGGGAAAGGGTTTCTCTCTTTTTTTTTCTGCTCCCCTAGGTTGCATCGTCTTCTCAATTCATTTCTCTTCCTTTCCAGGGCCTGAAATTATTTAATACTGAGGGAGGAGGCTTGAGTTCCATCCTTGAAGGGCTTGCTTTGGAAATGTTAGTCCAACCCTGAGTACTCACATAAAAAGCAGGTGTTTGGTGAGTGCCTGCAATGTCAGAACTAGGGAAGGCTCCTGGGATCAATGGCTTAGCAAGTTCCAAACCAAGTGAGAGACTCTGCTTCAAAAACAAGGTTGATAGTACCTAAAAATGACAAGTAAAGTGGACCTCTGACCTCCACAAATGCATGTATTTGCAAACAAGAACAATCATAAACAAGTGTACACACACACACACACACACACACACACACACACACACACACACACACAGTGGGTTAATGTCAGAACATTCTTTGGAAGTGCAACTACAATTCAATTAAACTGGGTTCTAAATAAGAACTGTGTAAATCTCAGTTGCTGGACAGCTGTATTACACCAGGTCTGCCAATGAAGAGCAAGATGGGGTCACATGTGGGAAACGTTTCTGGGGGATACAACAGTAGAAGGCAGGGGACACAGATTTGGCATCTGTGGGAAGACAGAAAGAAGGAGGCCACCTAAGCAGAGTTTTGAGAAAGATTCAGCCAGATCATTATCAAGTCCTCTACTTAAAGTCCCATGATGCACCTGTATTAGAATGATTGCCATGCTGGCTATGGAGATGTAGCTTCCACAGTGGATGAAGAAGCCTGAGCCACCCATCAATCATACTCCCACAGCCAGTTAGAATTCTTTACCCTACCCACCTGACGAAGCTTCATTATGAACAAAAGAAACAAATGGCAGTAAAGGATCTCTTGGTCTGCAAGCCACACAGCAGTTAGCAGTGCTTTATGCTAATGGGTACCATCCATGCAAGTTCCAGGGAAAAAGTGTGTGTGTTTCATATTAAACATTGCAGAATGCTTATGAAATATGTGTTTCATATTAAGCATTGCAGAATCCTTATGAGGCTAATTTAGTAAAAACCTGTTTTACACAGAGAATATTGAAATTTAGAAGACAACAGCCATACACCTATGGATAGTGAAGCCATTCTACTCTAGCTCTGGTTCCAAAGCCAGACTTCTCAACTGGAGTGGTTCATAATATTTTTAACTACTACCAAGTATTAAATCTATACTGTAATTTTCTAATCCTACACTGTTACAGAAAAAAAGGCCCTCGTATCATATTTTACATCCATACAAAAACTTTAGTTGGGAGCAGATACCTTACCTACAAACACTATCCCTCCTCTATGAGGGATCAAGATTAATTTTTGCCAGTCTGTTGAGACTGTGGCTTCCTACAGCCGCCATGCTAATCGGGTGTAATTCTTGGTGATGTGGAGATAATTTTTCAGAAGCTCGCAGGCTCTGTAATAATGGCCATGTTCTAACCAGGACCCAGCAGCCAAGACCCAGCTGTTGGCCCCTTGCAGGGCTGAGGCAATAGGAGCAGTGAACCCCCTACCAAACTCCTGGAAGCTGTTAATACAAGAGGCCAGGTATGGCTACCTCTCTACAAGAGACATTAGAATTGAATTCTAATCAAAGGGTGAAAAACTTAAAGCAAGGATATCTATTTCCATTGCACTAAGAAGGTATTAAAGCAGAAAACTAGCATAGCTTAGTTACAGAGAAAGTACAATGAAATGTGAATATTAACATGCAGAAATCTGTCATTGCTCATGGAGGACATTGCTCAACTATTGGGAGGTTTTCTCTTGAAAAGCCAAGTTCGACAGGCCTAAAATTCAACATCCCTCACACCCCAGCATGTAAATATCCCTGATCCTCTTTTAGAATAATGGCCCCTTGATAGATTCTTCACTATCGGTCTTTGGAAATGATCTCAAATGGGAAATAAATAAAAAACAAAAAGCTTTTCAGATCAGGTCCCCTGCTAGTTTGAGATACTAGATTCAGCAAGAAGACTGACAGTCACAGCCACCAAAAATCCAAGTAAACTGCTTGGGTTGTTTCCACACCTAGCTAAGGACAGGCATTAGAATACTATCACCACTCTCATGTTGGAGGGCTTCTAATTTCACTCTCAAGGGAGCGTTCTCAAGCGATAAATACACAATAATGCTTTAGATATCTTCAACTTGTCACCCTCAAACCATATTCTTTTAAAAAGCATTTCTTTTCTGTATGAGGCAATTGTATGTAAGCAGATCAAAACTCAAAGGCTACCAAATTTGTCTTATTGTAAGTTTGTCCCATCCATACCTCAATAGTGTTAGTATGCTAGGCAATAATTTCCAACCTTTATCTTGTTGAATGCGTTCTCAGTTAAGCCCCAGAAATTCTGAGTACCTGGAACCCCCCAGTCATGGGAGAAGAGCTATGTATGTTCCTACTTGCTCCTACCTTCTGGCTTGCTCAAGGGTGTCAGTGCTGATCCATCAGTAAGAATCAATTCATTGCATAGCGTGTAAAGTCCTGTATAGCTTGACTGCAACCTGCCTTTCTACCCATTCCTCCAAAGCCCAATATGACAGTCGCAGTTCACACATAGATGTCAAGCACTTGAAAAATGACTGCTCCAAATTAGTAAGTGCTTTAAAACAATGTTCGTAAAGAATTGGCATGACCTAGTACCATAACAAACAAACACATGTAAAATAGCTCAATAGAGTTTAACTTTGATACAATGGTATTTGGGATATATTAGATTATCATACAATTGTAGAATTAAAGTGTTTCTTTTGTAATATAGCTTCTAGCAAATTGAAAGTCAGTATTGGTAATATCTCTTTAGAAAACTCCCCTAACAGAAAACTCCATATAGCTGTGTGTCTATCATTGCCTTTCTACCCCTCTTGCTTTTTTATACTCTTTGTTTGCAGATATAATAATAATATGGGACCAAACTTTCCAACTCTATCAAAGTTCTTAAAAGGCTGTTATCATGTCTGAAATATCTTCATTTTCTGGATTGATTTCTACCACAATATCTTATACAATGAAGGTAGTCAATAAATATTTATTAAGGAAATGATAAATGAATGGATGAATAAATGCATGAACAAAAAATTGAATATATGAATCAAGACATTATGTTACTGCCAAAGTAATAGACACAGAGATCAATGGAATGAAATAGAGAGCACATAAATTAACTATACAAACACAGCCAACTAGTGTTTGACAAGACTACAAAGACAATTCAATGGAAGAAAGATAGACTTTCGACATAGGAAGATAAAACAATTGGACATCCTTATGCAATGAAAATGAACCAAGCCATTGACCTTTTACAAGTCATAGTTTTTGTTGTGCATCATAGAGTTAAACACCAAATGGAAAACTATAAAACCTCCTGATTAGAAGAGGAGAAAATCTACAGGACCCTTAGGCAGGTGTTGAAGTTTTAGATAACTCTAGAAGCATAATCAATGAAAGACAAATTGATAAGTTGGATACTATAAAAGTTGATATTTTTGCCCTGTGAAAGGCACTGTTAGCAAAATAAACAGACAAGACACAAATTCGTAGAAAATATTTGCAAAACATTTGCAAAGAATTTGTATCCAAAGACAGAATGAAAGTTTAAAAATGAACAATAAGAAAATGAAAATACTTATCTGAAAAGGGACAAAATATCTAACAAACACTGTGTCAAAGATGGCAAAGAAAAGACAATGTAAGTTATGGTACCTCTTCCTGAGAACAAAATCAACAGTGAGTCAAAGGCCAGAATGGAAAATAAGGAGGAAAACAGGGATAAATGAGATGACCAGGCATTTATTTCACTTATTATGCTTCATTGATTAAATCAATGTCTAGTTGTTGATTTCTTAGATTGATACCAAATATAAAGTTACAAAAGTAATGTTTATAAAGCCAGTGCTAGGGAGATGGGTCAGTTGGTGAGGGGCTTGTTTCACAAGCACAAGAGCCTGAGATTAGATCTCTAGCCACATAAAAGCCAGATGTGGGAGGCACATGTCTATAACCACAGTGCAGGGCTGGCAGGCAGTCCAGCAGAAAAGTGAGTTCAATGTTCAGTATAAGGCCCTATATCAAGATGGAAAGAAATAGAGATGTGATTAAGAAAAACATCCTACTGTCATCCTCTGACCACATGTACCTGCATGAGTGAGCAAATCTGCACACACACACACACACACACACACACACACACACCTGTCTAACAAGCACACAAAAGGTCATCACAGTCTATCACAGGGAAATGAACGTCAGAGCACATTGAGAACTACTGAGTAATAACAAACCTAGATGTGGGAACAGCAAAGCTAAAACAATCAGACATTGCTGGGGACAGGCTGAAAGATAGTGCAAACACCTTGGAAAACAGTTTGTGGAATCCTTAAAAAGGTAAACAGACAGTTAGCATATGACCCAGCATTCCCACCTGTAGTGTATTCCCCTCAAACTGAAAATACATCTGAACAAATCCTTATACACAGAGGGTTGTAGTGCCATTTTGCATAGTAGGCAGGATATGAGGACAACTCAGATGACTATCCTTAATTAAGGGGTAAGCAAGCTGTAATAAATCAATACAGTAGGATAGTATCCAAAAATGAAAATGGGAGCATTACTGGTAGATGTTGGGCATGGATGAGTCTGGAAAGCACTGTTATAATTGAAAGAAGCCATACATGGGAGGAAAGAACTACAGACAATGGTAATGTGTTTATATGAAATATTCAGAAAGTACTAATCTATGCAGTCAGAAATAATAACTGTGGGTAAGGGAGATGGAGAGTGCCTGCTAAAGTGGATTTCTCTTATCAGACTGGTAAAAATATCCTCTAAGTAGATCATAGTGATGGCTAGTTAGCATAGGGAGTATGTAAAAACAAACTCATATAAAGAGAGTGATTTTTAAAGACTTACATTAAATTAGGGTGTGTGTGTGTGTGTGTGTGTGTGTGTGTGTGTGTGTGTGTGTGTGTGTGTACACATGAGTACAAGTGCTTGCAGGGGCTGCAGGATGCCTCAGGTCTCCATGACATTACAGACTTTATGAGCTACCCGACATGGCTACTAAAAACAAAACCCAGGTCCTCTACAACAATAGTATGTCCTTTGAACACCACCCCCCAGCCACCTCTCTAGCCCCAATAGACAGAGTTTTACAGCATATGATTTATATGTAAATGAAAAGTGACTATCACTAAATTCCCATTAAAACAACTAAAATTCAAAAAGCTGAAGACAGTAAGTGTTGGCACAGACATGAAGTAAGAATTCTCATGGTTTCCTGGTGATACAATGATAGAGACTATTAAAAAAAAAACTATCTGATACTTCCTTACAAAATATATATAGCCTTCCCACTTGACCTAGTATTTGTGCTCTGGGATAGAATAGTTGGATACATTCTGGGTATCTAAGAGCATGTTTACATCAACACCTAAAGATGCTTGTGTTAGTACCTAGTTATACTGTATCAGCAAGGTTGATACCATTAATTCATTGTTAGCTCCAAAAAGCAAAAAATGAAACTGAAAATAAATGTAGTGGAATTATCATGCATTTTAAGTATAGTAATAGCTACCTACTTAATCTTGATATTGTATTTATCATCAATAAATGTTTTTATTCAAATGAGCATGTACTTATAATAAAATTTCATATAGAAGTGCTTTAAAAATATGCTTATCTCAGTTTTGTTAATGAACTGAAAAAACTGGAAGTAGGCAGGCATTGGTGGTGCATACCTTTAATCCCAGCACTCGGGAGGCAGAGGCAGGCAGATCTCTGTGAGTTCGAGACCAGCCTGGTCTACAAGAGCTGGTTCCAGGACAGCCTCCAAAGTTCCACAGAGAAACCCTGTCTCGAAAAACCAAAAAGAAAAAAAAACTGAAAGTAACTTTAGGGTCCTTTAACAAGTAAATGAGTAAAAAGACATCCACATAACAAAAGACCAGTTACCAAAAACAATCATCTGCTAAACCATGTAAAGATACGGACATTTCTATTGTGTGTGTTGGCAAATCAGAGAATACAGTTGACACAGCAATATGCTGATAGGAAAATTGCCTCCAAAATGATCAAAGACCTCAAAGCCAAGACTAAACTGTAGAAGAAAATATAAGGCAAAGCGTTGTGATATTACAGCTGGTAATGATTTCTTCCATATGATTCAAAGCATGGACAACCAAAGAAAAATGAGTAGGTTACATTCAAAATTTTCATGTAACCAAGAACAGAGTGAAAAGAACATTCAGTAAAAGAAAATATTTGCAAGGGGCTAATTGAAGGCGGGTTTTAAATGAGTCCTCCAGATCCAAGATAAATGATAATTAGGTATTTATTAGGGAAGCACTTACATAGATAAGAGTAAATAACCTGCCACTGTCTTTCTGCTCCAGAAGATGCAGCCTCTGCCCTTCCCAAGAGACATGAGCCACACCCTCCTCTACCTTATAATGGGTCACACCTGCAGGTGAAACCACATCAAAAGGGTGTGACCACCATTACAAGTTCACTGGCAAGACAAGATTAATACTCACAATATATAAAGATTTTTTAAAAACTTCTAACATTCCAATTAAAATTGACAAGGAAATTGAGATACTTCTCCAAATACAGACTATTAGTAACATATTAATGTGCTCATTATCACCAGTCATTGGAAGATAAGATCAAAGCTGCAATGAGTCATCACTTCACACCCATTATGGTTGGTACTTTTCTAATTCATTTGTTTTGTTCTTTGTCAGTTTACATAGAATGAATTTTACTCCTTCTCTCTCCCTATTGCCCTGTCTCATCCCCATCCCTTCTCACACTGAAAACCTTTTTTCCAACAAACCCCTTGGCTACTTTGAGGTGTTTGGAGTGTCTATAACCCAAGGGGTTTAAATAGGGTCATGGGCATGAGCCTGGATGAGATTATATACTGGATCCTAGGAAACCCATCAATAATTATATCCCAATAATTATATCCCTGAAGAATGTGACACCCTCTCTCTGACCCACCATCAATTGTCAATAGTCTCCCAGGGAGGGTAGGGTCTTGTGAGTCATTCTCCACCCCTTCCATGGTAAGACATTGGAGAGACAGTCTTCTACAGGTATTGTAACCTTCCCCATCCCTTCCATGGTAAGATGTTGGAGAGCCAGTCTGCAAGTCTTGTATAGCTAACTACAGTTGCAATGAGTTCACGGGGACAACCTCCATGTCATATCTAGAAGACACTACCTCACAGCAGTCTTCCCCAGCTGCTGCCCTTACACTCTTTCTGCCTTCTTATCCATAATATCCCCTGAGCCTTGGAGAAAAGCTAATATACTGTTCTCTTTGGGCCCAAGCACTCCATAATCACCTATTCTCCACACTGTGACCAGTTCCAAATCTTGTATTAATTACCATCCATTGCAAAGGGAAGCTTTTCTGATCTATAGGAAAGGCAAATATTTAGAAGGCAGATTGATACAATGTCCACCTAGCAGTGGACATAGAGTGCTTGTGCCTACCTGGTGGAAATACAAAACAATTCTGTTGCTGTGAAAACCAGTGTGTCAATTCTACAAAACCCTAAATGAAGGGCAGCCAAGCAAGGTTCAATGCCAGATTTATACCTAAAGTAACTAAAAGCAGAGACTCAAAGAGGTATTCACAACTTCACAATTATAGAAGCATTGTTCACAAGTGGCCTGACAGATGAACACATAAACATGCTGCATGCACACAAAGAAAGGTTATATGACCTTAAATATGAGAGATCTCTGACACATGTTATCCCAACACAAAATAAACTTGACCGTGCTGTTAAGTGGAAAGTAAAGCAAATGCAAAAGACACACACACACACACACACACACACACACACACACACACACACACACACACACAGACATTTATACAAAGTCACTAGAGTAATGAAGCTCATAGAGAAAGTAAAATGACAATGTTAGGAACTAGAGATAGAACACAGGGAATGTCCTTGTTTACCTTATGATGTTGTGATAAAACACTAACTGACACCAACTTGAGGAGCAAGGGTCTATTACATTCTGCAGTTTAGAGTTCATAATCTAGGGAACCCAGGGCAGGAGCATGGAGGCAGAAGCTGAAGCAGAGGCCATGGGGGAATACTGATTACTGGCTTGCTCAGCTTTCTATCTTCTACAACCCAAGCTGAACAAACTAATCATTACCCATCCTCCACATCCTCTACTTCAGTTCCTGCCTGAATGTTCCTGCCTTGAGTTCTCACCCTGACTTCCCTCAGTGTAGCACTGTGCTGTGGAAATGAGAGTCAAGTAAACAGTTTCCTCCCCAAGTTGCTTTTAGTCGCTGTCTATACCACTACAAAAGAAAGCAAACTAGGACAAAGCTCTTAAAAGACTGGTTGATTCTGGAACTGACAGCAAAAGGTAGACCAGATGCCACTGTAGGGTCTTAAAGTATCAGAAAGTAAGAAAATGCTCAAAGGGAACAAAGCCAAACAAATCCACAATTGTTGAATATATCTAAGGGACATGAGCCAAATGAAGGAGCTCCCAGTACCATAGTGGAACAGTTTGAAAGCAAAATAAGGTAGCATCAAATTTTAAACCAAAATATGACAGAATAATGTGGGGGGGGGTTGGGAGACAGACAGACAGATTATTTTATCTAGGCAAAGATGTGTTACATTTATTTATGCTGCAGAATCTTACTCTAACTGTGTAAGGGTATGTTACTTTTGATCAGGCTGCACTTGTTTACCAATATAATGATCTATGTTTAATTATATAAAGATGTGCTGCATTTGTTTCACCTTGCCTATCTAAGATACCTGACTGGTCTAATAAAGAACAGAACAGCCAATAGGTAGGGCAGGAGGAAGGATAGGTGGGGCTGAGAGAATAATTAAGAGGGGAAATCTAAGCTCCAAAGAAGGAATATAAGAGAAGGAGGAGAGAAGAAGGGAGAAGCCCAGGGCAAGAATCCAGGCAGCTGCCAGCCAGCAGACTGGAGAAACAGTGAAAGTAGGATATACAAAAGGAAAGAAGTAAAAAGCCCTGAGGCAAAAGGTGGATAAAGAGAAATGGGTTAATTTAAGTTAAAAGAGCTAGCCAGAAATGAGCCTAAGCTAGGCTGAGTATTCTATACTAATATGAAGATTCTGTGTCATGATTTGGGAGCTGGCACATGTGTGTGTATACACACACACACAAGAATAAGCTGAAGTGATTGAACTTTCAGCTAAGTGGCTGAAACCGATGAACTTCCTCTGTAGCAAGTTCCCAGTGATTTATTCAGCTTCTCCTTGGAGAATGGACTTTAACTATCAATCGCTTAAAAATTACTTGGCTCATGTGACACCTTCCAGAAGAGTATGGGGTAACAAATGGAGGAGAGAAGAAGACACCAGAGAAGGCTGGCAAGCTGTCATAGATAAAGGTTGACCCTGCTCTGCTCTTCTTACAAGGTCAACAACACGATTACAGCACATCCCCTTGATAGAGTCTGAGGAAGAATGACTCTTACATTCATGGACTTCCTCTCTCAAACCTGTAACCCCAATATAATCACAGAAAAAACATAAGACAACTCTAAGTTGAGGAACAACCTACAGAACACCAGATCTGCATTCTTTCGAACAGTCAAGATGATCAAAACCATGGGGACTTTGACAAGAGTGATGTGGAGCGAAGGAGATGGACACATGAATGAATGCAGTGTCCTCGATGGGGACCTGTGACATTAACAGGGACAATGGGAAAATATGAACGAAGCATGGCCTTTGGTTAGTAATAGTCTATCAATATTTGTTCATTAATTGCAACAAAATGTAATATTTTAGTGACAGGGGGAAGGTATATGGGACCCTCCATAATGCTATTGCAAATTTTCTTTAAGTATAAGGTCACTTGAAGATTAAAGCTTATTTCAAATGTTTAAATTCTGCTGAGAGGAAGGCAAAAGTTGAATTTTCTGCCACCTCTCTCATGCCCATCCCTTGTCTGTTTCTCTCCATTCAGGAAAAGATGGCCTTTGGAGGAGGTTCCTGCAAGGCAATGTGCTGGCACGGGTGTGTAAGCTCTGTCTTTCATGCTGTAGTGTATTCCCTTCCCCAAATGGGGAGTTCATCTGTAGCCAGTAAAATTATCCTTTGACACTAATTTGAAATGCAGGGAAAACACTTCCCTGAATTCTGTGAGCCACTCTGGCAAGTTAATAAAGCTCTAGAGGAAGCCTAGTCCATGGCAGGCTAGTCAGAAGTACAGATGATTACCGTCTTCGAGGGACAAGGCAGGATATGATAACAGTGTTACAAAACTGAACCCTAAGCCTGGAGATAGCATCTCCTGATAGTATCTCCAGTGTCAGAATTGACCTGTATAGGGTGAGATTAGCTGGTGTTCCCTGGAGACCAGCTTCTGGTGGGAGCAGAATCCCATTCCTGTCCAAAGTGGTGTTTGGGGTGGAAACAAGAGAACAGATAAGCACACACTTTAGTTTTCTTCCTTGTACATATTTACTTCCATGGCTCAGGTGAGCATCCCCAGAAAGATTCACACATTCATTGATTGGTTAAAAGCTGTGATGTAATGGGAGATGATGGGATGTTAAAGAAGTGGCCCCAGTAGAAGAACTGGCATGGGGGAGAGGTTGTCCCTGGAAGTAAACATTGCGATTCTACCTCACTCCTGCCTGTCCCTCTTTTATTTCCTGGTTAGCTTTAGGTAAGCAGTTAGTTCCCTTTGCCTTACACTCCCACCATGGCAATGGCATGCTGTCTTACCACAGGGTCAAAAGCAACAGGGACAGAGTGGCCTCCCCTGCCATCTCTCCTTTCTCAGACATTTGTCACAGTGACAGAAAGCTGTCTAACAGGTTACCTTCTGTGCCAACAACACGCCCCCTGGTGAGGAAGCAGCCTGGCCCCACTCTTCTCTTCCTACCCCCAGGAAGAAATAAACCACCCACCTCCGTTTTCTAGCTTCCTAAGGATGCTTTGCTTCCCATCCCTTCTCACTGCCTTATGTTTTCCTTTACACTAGTACTCTTGAAATTTCCAGGACAATTCTTATACACCCTTTCTTTTGATAAATACCTAAAATTCTTGCAGCAAATATTGAATCACAAATACACAGACAAAGCAATTCTATCATCTCCAGAAAACAAAGTATCAAAGTTTAACTAAGACTTCAAATCCCCTCAAGATAGAAGATTGTATTTTGTAACATGTCCATTTACCAAATTCTTTAGAAATGACCTGAGTTAAATTTTACAAATGAAAACTAAAACAAAAGCAAACAAAACCATTTAATATCTGAGACAAGAAGGAGATTAGAGAAGCACCATATGGAATATTAAAGAATATATAAAGATGTAACTGGCAGAGTAGTTGCTACTAAACATAGCCAGAGACTCTTATTAAAACCAAGCTACACATCTAATTTTTACCTACAGCCAGTTAAGGTAGGGGTTGCCTCTAAAATGTCAAATGGCTATTGTGGGGAAATTTATTGTAAGAGACGTAATTCCCAATTCTAGCTGGTAAAAGAAACTTTGTGGAGGACTCCTGGACTTTTATAATGATGGAATACAACCTGAGGCAGTGTAAACTCATAATCTCCTAGGACAAATCGCCTTTAAAATTTCAGCCTAGTATCCAATTCACCACTGAAATGAGTAGAAGTCACATGACCTCCCATTAGCGTGACCTCAGGCCCACCTCTGTACAGGCTATAATTTTACATAGCCTGTAACAAAGTCTTGGAACACATGTGCTCCTGAATAGCTTGTGCTTAAACTGGTACTGCTTTTAGGTAAAGTTACTCATTCGAAAAATGTTATCACAGCCTACCTGCATGTTCTCTATGTCACTCTGATATTGTGCCAAAGGGACCTATCTAAAAAACTCCAATCATCACTTGTCACTAAACAAATCTCTTTAAATAAAGGCCTACCCAATCCAATAAGATGGTGCATGGAGAACTGTTGGGTTGAAATGCTGCAACAATGAAAGTCAGGATTAACTTAACCTTCTAAAAAGATTACGTTGCAGGCAAAGCCATGCTGGCATGTAGAGGGCTGTGAGTTGATTCCGAATTCTACGAAGAGAATTCGGTGAATGTTAAGTGTTTCTGGAAAGCCCCTGGGGTGGGCTGGAGTCTGGGTTCCATTTCCTTTTTCCTGAGGTTGATCGTCTCAGCCTTGAAGACCCTAGGACAGAGGCCAGCTCAGTGTCACACAGTTGCAGCAGCTGGACAGCTGGTGACCCCTCCTCTCCCTGCTGAAGCTTTTGAAGTAGCCACAGGAAACTAGCAGCTATGCCCGCCCTATCCCTTCCAGGGGAATTTCCACCCCAGAGAATGTTAAACACTACCAGACCTGAAAAGGATCAGGGTTAGGGCAGACTAATGTCATTTTATATTTTGATGATATTGGGAAGATATGCCAGGGAAGGAATTAAAGGACAAAAATTTTTACATTTATTTGCTTTATTTATGTGTGGGGAGTGTTTTGCCCACCTGTATGTGCCCCACCTGCATGCAGTGCCTGTGGAGTCCAGAAGAGGGCAGAGGATTCCCTAACACTGGAGTTATGGAGGGCATTATCCACATGTCGCCACGTGAATGCTGGGAACTGAACCCAGTCCTCTGCAAGAGCAACAGGTGTTCTGTCTGAATCACTGAGCCATCCCTCAAGCCCCTATAAGATGAAACTTCTAAGGGCATATGATCAGTGTTTTGATGGTAACAACATCATACCTTTAATCCCAGCACTTGGGAGGCGGAGGCAGGCAGATCTTTTAGTTCAAGGCCAGCCTGGTCTAAGAGTGAGTTCCAGAACAGCCAGGGCTACACAGAGAAACCCTGTCAAAAAAAACACCCAAAGCCAAAACAACAATAACAACAAAAATGCTTTTGCAGTCCCTTCTCACCTTAATTCTAATATTAAATCTGATGTCATCCACTATTTTTCCTTTGCATGATTTTGTTTTATTGCCAGTTTTGAGCCATTTCATTGGGATGAACCTTGGTGCGTTTTACTTGACAATTTCTATGCTTGGGATTCAAGGAACTTGGGTATGTAGATGTATAGGTTTCACCAAACCTGGAAAACTTTCAACAATTATTTTTTTTCATTTTTTTTGATTGTCTTCTATCTGTCATGAAGATTCAGCTTACATGTATAATTATATACTTGGCCACTCAATATTTCCCAGGGTTCACTACTACTTTGATCATTTTAAAAAATGTTCAAGCTCTATTTTCTCACTGGACCATCTAGTTCACTATTCTTCTCTGATGTCTTTTCTCTCCCCCCACCTCCTATCTTTTGATAAAGGGTTTTGTGTAATCCAGGCTGGTCTTGAACTTGGTATATAGTAGAAGATAACTTTGAACTTCTGATCCTCCTGCCTCTGCTCCCAAGTTCTAGGATTACAAGTGTGCACCATGTGGTCCTGAGAACTGAGCACACAACTTTGTGCACAGTGGGGACTCTCCTAACTGAGCTACATCCTCAGTCCATATTCAGGTTTTGACGTTCATGTTGATTTGTCAAAAACACTTCACTTCTCTGCTGATATAAAATTAAAATTTACTATTTAGTGCTCCCCTTTGCTAACTTGGTGCTAGTAGTGAGTCCGTTTCAGTTGACTGACTTCCTCATTATGAATCCCACACGGTGTAAATTTGGCCTTTTGAGTACTGGATATTTTTGTACTTCTAGGATATTCTAAAGCTTCATGCTGGAATGAAAGTAAATTGCTTGCAAATCATTTGTTCCTGGTGACTTGATAATTTTGTTAGGTAGGACAGGGCCCATGCTGAATCCAATTCTCCCTCACTGCTCAGGCAAGCCTCTTGGGTGCACTGGCTGTGTCCAGCAAGACTGTTGAGCTTTTCTTCACTGGCTGATGGGTAACGGCTTGATTTCCAACCCTGAGTCAGGATTGAGCTGGTCTCCTTTATTTCATTGTGCTCCTATTTTCCTCCCAGAGAATATCTGGCAATGTTGGAGACATTTGGGGGTGTTATCACTATTATATGATGACATAAATAGAGGCCAGACTTGCTGCCCAGCATCCTACAAAACATGCCCACCAAAGATGTCACTAGTGCCACATTGAGGAACTGTGTTCCAGTCCTTCCAGGTGGTTCCCCAGTCTCTTGGAATTTTCTTTCCCTACCTAACTTCATACTTGGGAAGGACCCCGCCCATATCTTTAGAGTGCTTCCATGTTTGCCCATCTCTTCCTTATAGATATCACAGTAACTTGTTTTCCCTGGGTTTGGCAAGTCTGTCTGATCTAGATCTCCCCAGGGTTCTCCTCCCTGTACTGTGACCTGGAAACACACTCAGGGCGTTAAATATGAGATCTTATACACTTCTCATTCATTTCCTATTCCTTTGGTTGTCCCATGTCCAGCGTTTGATTAACTGCGTTCACTTTTTCCTCCACTTACAACTGTTTCTGGCCAGAAAGTAAATCTGTTCCCTGTTACTCCATCTGAACCATAAACTCAAGTCTTTATACATCTTCCTAAATGTCTTTGATCCTACCTTCCTTTCCCTGTTGGTTTGCCAGTGTGCAGCAAAGGACTGTTAACTATGCAAGCACATAGTATTTGCAAGTCTGCTGGTCTCAAGAGCAGCTGTGCATGCCTGATGTGCCGCTCTGAGCCCGCCTTGACAATCTACACCTCGCTCACCTTTCCTCCATGGTTCTTCCTGAGATTCTTTTAGGGCTCTTGAATTTTTAAAGTAGTTTACCCAACAAGCACTTTAAAATTTTCAAAAAAAATAAAATGCCCTTGGCCTAAGAATTCATATGCCAGTTGTAAGTTTTATTTGATGGTAAATGGTTGAAATAGATGCCCTGGAGAGAACTGATCCTTTTGGCAGCGCTGGCCTTAGGCGAAATTGTTAAGTAGGTGAAGTCTATCTTCAGGGAACTCATGGATTCTGCTGCCTCCCTCCTGCATGTCAGAGCCCTTGAGTTCTCTCCCTTAATGTTAGAACGAGTGCTACTTTCTATGTTTTGAGTTATTTTAGCATTCAGTTGTCGGAGAGTGGTAACAAATTTTTACTCTTCTTCAAATGTTTTCATTTTCATACAGAGCAAAGCATTAAAGCAATCAGAGAAAAGATGGTTCTAACACCTCTGATGGGAAGTGGTGGCTGGTAGCACCCAGCGGAGGAAGGTGACTCAGCATAAAAGAATGGTGATTGATTGGTAATGTCTGCACATGCAAACAAAGGGGGTGAGAAATTTGCTATGTCTGCCCTAATCTTGAAATGTTCCTCCTTTGGACAGTTTCCAAAGCGCTAGAAATCAAGTGTAAAAAAGACACTGGGGGGCAATTGAAACTCCTTAATGACCTTGAAATCAGTCCAAATAGGGCTATTGTCTGGCATCACATAAAAAGTTAAAGGTTAAGAAAAACCAAGTGTAACAAGAACTTAATGAAATATCATAGGTAGAATATAATGCCATATAATCCTTCATGTGGACCGTTTGGTGTGTGCACAGCCTTAGGGAGTATTTCTTTTTGTTCCCACTTCCCCTTTTAACACTTCTTTCAGGCTCACATTGTAAGCACCCCAGAAGCACAAAGCCCACTTTTTCATACATTTCTGTCTTAAGCAGAAAGACCCACCAAAGCCCCCAAAGTGTCACTTGCTTATTTCCAAGCTATGTGACACCTCCATAAAAATAACAAATACATTCAATGTTAGAGTATAATTCAACATTTCTGTTTATCTTCTGTTATTTGGTTTGGCTGGGAAAGATAATTTGGACTTTTTACCATTCCTCCAATTGAGGCCTCTTAGATATGGAGTGTCTTCTTCATGCAGCTCCCCTACTCATGTCAATCAAATTCTGTTGGGTTTTTCATGGAATCCATACCAAGGGGAGGAGTAGAGTACACCCCCAAACTCTTTATCATTGTCTCCTGGCTCTGGTTCCCATATAGGATTAGCTGCCATCTACACCTAGATACTTACAGTGGTGGGACCTGATGGTGGGGGGGTCAGAGTGCTATCTTGAAATCAGACCTTATCCTCTAGGACTCCTAGACAGGGCTTCCCAGGAAAAGCCTGTGCTATAACACTGCATGAGGCTGCCTCCCCGATCAGAGCAGGGAGTAGCTGCTGACAGTGATGTTCCCTAAGTATATTTAACATTCTAAGTTGAAGAGTGTGAGGCTGCTCTCAGACTAGCCTGTGACACTACACACAGTCCCAAATGTTCACTAGTTTTGTGGCATTCTGTGAAATTTTTTATCACACCAAGGTTTGATCTGGTGTAAGTTAAGGATGATGAGTAGCCTCCACAAGGACTAGAGCTGTTGTCATAGAGTGCTGTGGAATATTATTTTAACTAGGCAAAAACGTGTTACATTTGTTTATGCTGTGAACATGACTTTAATTATGAGGTGTGTCACATTTGTTTATGCTGCCTTTGTTATTAACTATGGAAAGATGTGTTACTTTTCTTTATGCTGCGTTCATTTAATTATGTAAAGATGTCTTGTATTTGCTTCACCTTTCCTGCCTAAGGTACCTAATTGGTCCAATAAGCTGAAAGACCAATAAATAGGTAGGCAGGAGAAAGGATAGATGGGGCTGGCAGCCAGAGAGAGAGTAAGTAGGAGGAGAAATCTAGGCGGGAGGGAAGAACAAGAGACCAAGGGAGAAAAAGAGGGACATTCCTGGGGCCAGAAGCAAGGGAGCTGCCAGACAGACAGAAGACACTAAAGGAAGCATGAAAATAAGACATACAGAAAGAAAGGGAAAAAGCCCAAGGCAAAATGGAGATGAAGAGAAATAGTTAAGTTATAAGAGCTAGCAAGAAACAAGCATAAGATAAGGCCAAACAGTAACAACTAATATTAAGCTTTCACATCATCATTTGGGAGCCAGTTGGTGGCCTAAAAGAAAGCCTGGTAGGGGCTGAAGCATTCCTGTTATTCAATGGTGTTACCTCCTTTGAGCAGTTGGCTGGAGGAGGGCCATTGTGTCTCAGTAAGAACTGCTCTATAAACTGAAGACAAAAGGACTGTGTTAGCTTTCCTGGCCTTAACTAATACCTGAGGGAAATTATTTAGAAGGTATGATGATTTATTTTGGCTCATTGTTTTAGAAATCACAATCCATGGTCTACTGACTCCATTGTTTTTGTCCCCAGTAAGGTAGAAACATCCAGAAGAAAGGCATGGTGGAAGTAAGCTGTTCTCACCACAGCCAGGAAGTGATAAATGAGTGAGATACGGAAGAGCCAGGAATAAGATAAATATGTTCAAAATGTGCCCTTTGGTACGATACACCACCTTTCCCCCCTAATCAGTCCGTTTTTTAATTTGTATTTTAATTTTCTTTTTTATTTATTATTTGAGTTTTTCACTTCATGTATCCCAACCCACCTGCCCATCTCCCATCCCCTCCCATCCAACCTCTCCCCAAAATAAAACCAAATAAAATGTAAACTAAAAAGAAAAAAAAAGGAAGAAAGGGAAAATCTCATGCAGTAAACCCCTTTTGCCATACATCTTTACATGCAGATGTTTATAGCAAAGAATCATTGGTTTGGTTTGAGGTCCCTGGTCTCTGGTACACTGTCCACACCATGCCCTCAACTTGGACTCTTCCTGGACATTCTGTTGCTGCCCTGGGTCCTGGAGAACCTGCAGCCTTGGGTCTATAGTACTGATCCCCCCACACACACACACACACCTGTGCTCTAACAGATCACATATGGGGTGTGGATGTTGGTTCTGGGTCACAGTAGTTGCAGTTCTGGGTCAATCCACCAGTTCTGCTGTCTTTGCCACCACCGTGAGTTCGCCAACATTGCTCTGAGCAAGGGATGGGGTCAGTTCTCCCACTTTCATACCCTCAGGGTCAGTTCTACTACACCTATACCTTCAGGGCCAGCTCTGCTAGGTTGCCCAGTTGAGCTGTAGGGGCCACTCTCCCAAGTGCTGCAGCTGATAAGGGACAGGAACAGCTCTCCTGCTCTTATGACCTCAGGGCCAGCTCTCCCACCTCTACCCTACCCATGCCACCACATGATATAATGGGGACAGCTCTCCCATGGTCCTTCCACGTCTTAACAAACCATTCAGCTAGGAACTCATCGTGGATTAATCTATTAGCACTCTTGTGGTCCCTTTGCCCTTCAACTCTTAGCAGCTGGGAACTAAGCCTTTAAGAGACATTTTGTATCCAAATCACAACAATGATGAAATCAGTTTGATTGTTTCTTGTTGCTGTTGACAAAATAGCTAACAAAAGAAAGTTAAGGAAGGAAGGTTTTAGTTTTGCTTACGGTTTGAGAGTACAGTGCACCATGGAGTGTGTGTGTGTGTGTGTGGGGGGGGGGTAATACCATAAAAGCAACTCTAGCTATGGAGACAGCAACAGGAGACAGCCAGTCAGGAAGCAGCGAGAGAGAGAGATGTAGGCAATCAGCTCCCATTGTTTTTCATTCAGTCCTAGACCCTAACATGGGGAATGGAGCCACCCACAATTAGAATGTGTCTTTTCACCTCAATTAACCCAGACTAAAGACTGCCTTATAGTATCTAGAATCACCTAGGTATGTTCATAGGTGATTCTAGATCCTGTCAAATTGACAATCATTATTAACCATCAAGTTGACAGAGAATGGGCCTCATCTCCACAAAACTTATTCTGGGCAGTGATGAGAAGTCATTAGCATACTATAGGTTTCATCTCACTCAGAACTACAAAAGTCTATGTGGGTCTATGTGTTCTAGTACATGCCTGGAACTACATAAGTCCGTGTGTTCCAGAACATGCTTGGAGCTACATATGTCTGTGCTCCAGCACATACTCACTAGATTACAGCAGCTGAAGAATCTGCTTTCTGTACTTAACAAAGACAAAGTAAGAGGGAAAGGCAGAAAAAAAATCTTTTGCCCCAAATAAAAATTTCTGATTCAGTAGAGTTGGGAAAAACACCAGACATACATACATGACCTGAGTTTTAAAAGCTACACAACGTGTCTGTCAAGGATTTGATAATCTTTAAGATGTCTTGATGGAGCTATGTGAATATACTCTTCAAGGTAATAATTAATTCCCTAGGGAGAGCACTCATTAAAAAAATCATGTTACCAGAGAGGAAAGAAAATACTGAAATGCTAGGAAATCACCCCATAAGCTGGCTGATAGTTAAGTATTGCAGAAGATTATAAAGGAAAATGAGAGCTTGAAGTATAGGTTGCTGAGTAAAAATTGGATCTTCAGAGAAGAGTCAGATAGCAATATTTCAATTGTGTCAAATCCCACTGAAACAGTCCCAGGGGTGTCTCACAAGGTGCCTATGGCACAACGATGCTTGTAGTCACATGGAAAGGTGCATTGCAGTACAGCAGGCTACACACACATACCTGCAGAGATAGGAGACTAAAATACTCATCAGAAAGTTCAAGACACTCCCAACTGAGATGGTTTCCAGAACATTGTGTGTGCGTGCAGTTTTGTGCTTTATTCTATTTGAAATAAAGTTTCACTGTGTAGCCCTGGCAGATCAGGTAATCCCTATGTAGATCAGGCTGGCCACAAATTCAGAGTTCTACCTGCCTCTGCCTCCTGAGTGCTGGGATTAAAAGTGTGTAACACATGCCTGACTTTGTGTGTGTGTGTGTGCATTTATAATATTTAAATGTCCAATGATACAATTGGTAGAAACCACATTTGTGATTTTGAATTTTAGTCCTTCACAGATATGTAAAGAGGTATAATTTTATTATTGTATAATCCAAATTAACTTCTATTTGTACTTCCATTCTGTGAGAGGAGTAGAAACTTGACCATCTCGAGAGTTCTGATCTCCTCTACAATATGCAGAGCTCTGGGAAGCAGATGTTGGCCTCACAGGATCCTTGAAATACGTCAAATCACAGAGACTGACAATGAGATGTCACCATTACTGCATGTGTCTCTTCCTCCAATCTTATTGTCCTTGAATACCACACAGGACAGGCTCACTCATGAGTCTCCACTGGGCCTTCATGGTCCCCTCAACCTACAGGCAACAGGCAGCCACAAGTTTTCTGGGGCTCACAATACTGGGAACTAAGATACTGTAGGGAAAGAGGCTGTAAAATCTCTCTGATCCAATGGCCTCCAAACTTGTTAAATTCCTGTCTTTGGCACTAAAGGACTCGGCTCTTCATCTGCTCATTTTATTGTTACCCCAGGCTGAAGGAAGCTTTGTTTAGATCTAAGGGGAAATGTCTATTTCTCTTAATCAAATATTTTATCTGTCTCAATATTAAGTTCTCCAAGAGTTTTGAATTAAAATGAAAGCAAGAGACAATCTGCCCTGTCATACTCTTCCTCTAAGTGACGAACCCTAGCCAGTAGCCTCCTGAAAAATGGTGTGTCCTGAGAGGGGAAAGAGGGAACTTGGAAGGACAAAATGAAATGTTGATAACTCCTTAAACATTAGCCTCATTGCAGTCAGTATTTCAGCAGTGAACACATGAATTTAACTGAAACAAAGACAAGATAAGTGTAGGCATTGCAGCTAGGATAGAAAGGGATCCTGGCAGTCACGAGCCAAGGAATACCACAAAGGTACAGTAAGCCTAGCTGCTTAAGCCCTGCTCCAGAGAAAGGTTTCCCCAATGTAAGAACTCGGCTCCTCCAGGGGACAGTTTCCCCAGCAAAAGAGTTAGAGTTCTGTTCTGCTTTGTGGGCTCCTGCAAAATTTGTTAGTTCTCTGCTCTGCTTGAAGGTCTCACCCAAACATCATTCAAGAGATTTATTGGGAGGAACGAATCCAGAAGGATAGCTGCCTCTGCCAGGGTGGTAAAAGGCATTTCCCAACTGAATAGGCACAGGGCTTATGTAGAGCTTCTTAGGGGTGGAGTTTTTCCAGGGTGGAGATTTTGAGGTGGGGATTGGTCAGATTTCAATCCCTGAGCTTGGACAAGGTTAGAGATTGGCTGGATTTCATGCTCATGGATTGGTTGGTTTCATGCTCAGGGCTTGGTTGTTTTTTGTGCTAAGTTGATCAGGGGAGGAGTATGTTTCTTTTGTTCTGGTTTCAGTGTCAATGGGTGTTTCTTTCACGGACCCTTTTAATCCTTTTTGACTCAGGTTTCAGGGTGTGTTTCTTTCACTGGCTATGGTTTCAGGACCAGAGGGTATTTTTTGGCTCTGGTTTTAGGGCCAAAGAGTGTTTCTTTGGCTCTGATTTCAGAGTCAGAGTATATTTCTTGGACTGGTCCTTTTACCCTACAATAAGCATGCTCAAAAGGCAGCTGATGGCTTTCTGTTGTGGACACTAACAAAAGAGTAACATTTGTATGGTGCTAGGTCAATGGAGGCCATAAACATGGGAATTAAAGGGAGTAAGAAGTTCTGACCTTACATTCTCTTTTATTTTACCCTTGCCATGCCAGGCTTAGTGCATGCTGAGCAAGCATCCTGCCACTGAGTTTCAACTCAAATCATAATATTCATATGGACATGAGGGCTCTTTCTTGTATTTTTTAAGTAAATTTTTTATTTAAATTAGAAACAAGCTTGTTTTACATGTCAATCCCAGTTCCCTCTCCCTCCCCTCCTCCCCTGCCCTCACCGACCCCCATCCCATCCACTTTCTGCTCCCCAGGGAGGGTGAGTCCTTCCATGGGGGATCTTAAAAGTCTGTCACATCAGGGCCTAGACCCTCCCCAGTGTGTCTAGGCTGAGAGAGTATCCCTCTATGTGGACTGGACTCCCAAAGTCCATTCCTGTACTAGGGGTAAATACTGATCCACTACCAGAGGCCCCATAGATTAACCAGACCTCCAAACTGACATCCTCGTACAGGGGGTCTGGGTCAGTCCTATGCTGGTTTCCCAGCTATCAGTCTTGGATCCATGAGCTCCTCCTTGTTCAGGTCAGCTGTTTCTCTGGGTTTCTCCAGCCTGGTCTTAACCCTTTTGCTCATCACTCCTCCCTCTCTGCAACTGGATTCCAGAGTTCAGCTCAGTGTTTAGCTGTGTGTTTCTTCTTCTGCTTCCCTCAGCTACTAGATGAAGGCTCTAGGACGAGATATAAGGTAGTCATCAATCTCAGTATTGGAGAAGGACATTTGATGGGGGAAGTACTTCTGTGTATGTTTATCTTATTGATTGTTGAATAAAATACGGTTTGGCCAATGGCAGCAAGTTAAACAGGACTAGGAGTCAAAGAGGATTCTGGGAAATGTAGTAGAGAAGTGGTGATCCAGGCCAGAAGTGACATAGCAAGGAGACTCATATTTAGCAAGGAGAAACAGGAAGTGTCCCGTTTTTCCCCTCCGTTCTTCCTCCAGTGGCACAATATGATCCACCAGCAAGGAGGGACGCCAATAAGGCGTCCAATAAGACAAGTCTTATAAAATACATAGATTTGTGATAATTGAGACTGAGCTAACAGATGAGAATCCTAGTCATTGGCCAAGCAGCATTGTACCTAATACAAGTCTCTCTGTGTATTAATTTGGGCCCTAACTGGGGCTGGCGACTGTCGTAGAGCACACACGTGGCAGTAGGGCTCGGGCGGCTTTTGGCAGAAAGATTTATCGTAACACACATTTAAGGTAGCCTCTCGACTATTTCTTAGATTGTTAGCTGGGGTCAACCTTGTAGATCTCTGAACATTTCCCTAGTGCCAGATTTCTCTTTAAACCTATAATAGCCCCCTCTATTATGGCATCTCTTTTCTGGCCCTCCTCTATTCTTCCCCTGACTTGATCTTCTTACTCTCTCATGACCCCCTCTCCCCTCCTCTTCTCCCCTTATCTTTCTCCTAACTCCCTCTCTGTAGGGGAGATGTTGGCCATGCCCACTGGCTGGCACAACTGACACAGACCATGGACACTTGGGTGTGGTCAAGTGTGGTCTGAGTGACGTAGCAAGACTTTAAGTATGAGGGTCTCACACATGCGGCTCGAACTGTACTGACTCTGTCGAGTGAGTACTTTCATATTAAACATCTGCTCATCAAACTTGCTCTGACTCCATTGTGATCCGAATTTAACTGCGTTTCACGATATTTGGTGTCTAGACAGGATTTTTATTCTGAACCTGCGGGTGGGTCGTGGCTTTTGGCAGGATTTATTCCCCTGCCACATTGGTGCCCAGGTAACTTTTCATCTTCGCCCGTGGCACTAACATCCACAGAGTGTTTCTGGCACCGTTTGCACTGAGAGGAGCCCACGTGGCCATCAGCCTGCTCCTCCACACAGCTCCAGAGCTTGCCGCACCCCAGCCACCCAGAGGTTTTATTCCTCCTTGCTGTCTCTGATCCCATTCCAGCTGGGCATAAGAACCTGCGTGGGCACTAAACACCGTTTGGCCCGACTGCGGTTTCTACACTAGTGGCTTCTGTGACTGGTGATTGAGACAAGCCAGACCACGTGGGCCTTCAGCGGGTCTCCTACATTTTGGAAACCTGAGGCTCCTCCCCTTCACAGACACCGTAGTCAGGCCCGCCCCACAGCTCCTTGGCACCAGATAACACTTGGCCATGCCAGGAGAGTTCCCTTTTCTCTGGAGGCCTCCGCCTACACGCCAAGCGCTGCCGCTGCTGAAGAAAGAAACACAGTTTCTGCCTGGCTGAGCCACGTGGTCCAGAGTCATCCGCTGGTACCTCGAACCCCACTACAGCCCTGCAGGTTATCCAAAACTTTTCTGCTAACAACAGTCAACCCCTTCCGTCGGTCTTTTTCACTTCGGAAAGCGTTTAGTTATTTTTCAGGTAGCCTTGAGACAGACTTCACCTCCAGTTCCTGCAGCTGAATGCTGTGACTTGCTCACGCCCAGCTCCCACGCACTGCCCAGCCGATGCTCCACCACAGCCTGCAGCCACCCACAGCAGGCATGCATCCTTCACAGGGACCACTCACTGCTGCCTGCAGCCACCCACAGCAGGCATGCATCCTTCACAGGGACCACTCACTGCTGCCCGCCGCAGGACTAGACCAGTGGTCCAGCCGACACTGCTTCAGCCGCCCACCCAGCCACAGCGCCATCACAACCATCCACCTGCACCACCCGCTGGTCAAATACAGTTACTGCAGCTGTATGGCAACTGTGGTACAGGTAAACTTGCAGGATGGCAGACTATCTGAACATGCAGAAAATTGGGAATATTCTTGCTACTTACATGAATTCAATGTTAGAGGAGGCTTATGAATTGCCAGTGATGTACCTATATGCTATGTTAGCAATCAGCTTTAGAGTTCATTTGACATCTCTAACCAGAGGATTGAGACAAAGGAAAATGGACAGTCTAGTAAATTGGATGCAAGATATAAAAGCCAGCCAGAAAATTTTTATTTCTAAAATAGAGGACATGGAACATTTATGAAAGGAAGTTGAAACTAGCCGTAATACATTACTAACATAAGTAGAAAAGGCGAATACCCAAATAGAAACCAAACTTTGTTCAATGTCTGATGATTTGAATGCAAATCGAGACAGGATTGGTGAGTTAGCACAGGCGGTTAGCTCTATGTCTGAGGAATCTACCACCACAGACAACAAGCTGGAGTCTAGGATTGGATATTTGGAAGGAAGTTTATATGACATTCAGATACTGTCTAAGGGTGGAACATTGAAGATTTAGAAGCACAGGTAGATGTAAAAATATAGAAACTTACTGATTCTGTGAAACTTTTAGAATCTAAGATGTCTCATGAAATTCAATCTCTATGTGAGACTATGGTTGCCAGTTTACAAGCTATGGATGACTCAGAATTAAATTACTCCCAATCTGATGCACCTACTCCATTCAAACATTAGGAAAACTTTCCTATGTGCACACCAATGGTGTTCCCAGCAATTATGACAGAAAAACTGCTGTCTAAGAAGCATTCACATGGTCAGATGGCCTATCATTGGGAAACCATACAGTGGAAAGACCTGTTTTGGTTGTTTCATATGGTCTCCATAGTCCCTATGTGAGAGAATTATTGAATTCATAGGTGACCTTTAATAGAGTGACAACCAGAGATTGGGAATGCCTAGTGGCAGCTGTACTTGAAAATTTGTCTCAGATACCGTGGAAGGCTCTTTTCAGGGAGGAAGTTAGGCCCTAGAGCTTCAAGGCATAAAGAATGGCTATGAAGCTCCCCTGGCTAAGATCCTGGGTGAGGGCATTTATGCTAATCCACAGGTTCAGGCTGAATATTATGACCATATATTGTGCTTATGCAGGATAGCAGTCTTGAATGCCTGGGACAAGGTTCGTGAGCCAGGAGAAAGGGTAGAAACTTATACCAGGATAGAACAGGGACTGACAGGACAGTTCCATGAATTTTTACAAAGGTTAACTAGGGCAGTAGAATTACAGGTAACAGATCCGGAAACAAGAAAATCAATCATATACACAATAGCTTATGAAAATGCAAACCCAATATGCAAAAAAAATACTTTTGCCTTTAAAGATCAGATTAGCTCCACTGGAAGTATGGGTTTTGCATACAGCTAATCTTGACTATAATGTACAAGATACAGGAGCTTGGGTAGGAGAGGCAATCTCTAAAGGTTTAAAGAGACACCAAGAAGTTAATTGTTCTCAAGGTAATGAGATGCAGGAGCTTGGGAAGAAGTAACTTAGAGAGGTCAACATAGGTACCAAGAGGCCAGAGGTTATCACTACTATGAACCAGGACCTTGGGTAGGAAGAACCTTCCTCAGGAGACCAAGAAGGCACCAGGAACCTAGATGTTTCAGCTGTGGCAGAATGGGACATATTAAGAGAAACTGTAGGCAAAGGAATTCTAACAATGCCTCATACAGAAGGCCACTGCCTTCTGAATTGTGTAGAAGATGTGGTAAGGGCAGACATTGGACCAATGAATGTAGCTCGACCAGGGACAATCAAGGAAACCTGTTGCAATTGGGAAACTCTTTGAGGGGGACTCTCGAAGGCCCCCACATCGAGAAAGGTCTGGTCATTGGTCATTCCCAGTCACTGTGAAGGATAATCTTTCACAGGATGAATAGATAGTATGTTGCCTATTGAAAAAAGTGATACTACTCTAGATGGTATTTGGCTAGTAATGAGGAATCAAACTGACTGGAGGAGATGAAAAACATATTTTGGCAAACTTCTATTAATGATAAGAGGCCTCAGTTGAATGTAAGAATTAATAATAAAGTTATTACTGGTTTAGTGGACACTGGGGTGGATGTAACTATTGTTACCAAAAGTCCTGACCTCAGAGATGGCCTCTTAGAGAGGTGAATGTACAATTTTTAGGAATTGGAACTTTATCTAGAGTTCAACAGAGTGTTGATTGGGTGGTCTGCATTGGACCGGAACGATAGAAAGGAGAGCTAAAACCATATGTCAAGACATAGCAATAAATCTCTGGGGTCGTGATCTCTTACAGCAATGGAATGCTCAGATCAGTATTACTCCAGTATCAGATAGGAATTATGTACAATCTTTAGATGGTAGACAAAATTTGGTAAGATGCTATGGAAAACAGTTATCAACCATTCAGGCTGTACAGAAACAAAATACAAATGATAAACCTTCAGATGAGCCAAAGTCCCTACCCTTAACATGGCTTACAGACAAACCTGTCTGGGTAGGACAATAGCCTATGACCTCTGAGAAGCTAGGCTTTAGAAAAGTTAGTACAGGAACAGGTAGAGGCTGAGCATATAGAAGAATCTACCAGCCCTTGGAATTCTCCTATATTTGTTATCAAAAAGAAGTCAGGTCAGTGGAGAATGCTGACAGACCTGAGAGCCATCAATAAGGTAATTCAGCCAATTGGCTCTCTGCAGCCTTTAATGCCGTTGCCTTGCTTGATTCCTAAGGGATGGCCAATCATAGTCCTTGATCTGAAAAAAATTTTTTTCAATACCATTACAAGAAAATGATAGAGAAAATTTGTGTTTACTGTACCAACTGTTTATTAATATTAATTTGTTAATTCACACCCAGTGAAGAGATTCCAGTGGAAGGTTTTGCCACAAGAAATACTAAATAGTTCTACTTTGTGCCATCATTTTGTACAGCAACCTTTGGAAATAATTTGTAAGAAATTTCCACAACCCCTTCTTTACCATTACATGGATGACATTCTTTTAGCAGATACTAATGTGGAAACATTGGAACATATGTTTGAAATGGTGAAGGAAATTCTGCCTCATTGGGGGTTGCAGATTGCCCCAAAAAAGATACAAAGAGGAGATTCTATTAATTATTTAGGTTACAAGATGACTTACAAAGAATCAGACCTCAAAAGGTACAAATTAGGAGAGATCGTTATCAAACCCTTAAATCTCTTCAGAAACTATTAGGGGAAATTTCTGAGCTACAGACAATAATTGGTGTGGAAGGACATGACTTAAAGCATTTAAAAATAGCCCTTAAAGGGGACAAGGACTTAAACAGTCCTCGAATATTATCTGATGATCAGAAAAAGAATTGCAATGGTTGGAAAGCAGAATACTGGATGCACATGTGGATTGTGTAGACCCTAATCTAGACTGTACTCTGGTCATATTACCATCCAGAGAATACCATTCTGGGATTCTGATGCAGAGAGAAGATATTATATTGGAGTGAATATTTCTGCCACATAAACAGAACAAAAAGCTAAAGATATATATAGAAAAGATCTCTGATTTGATTCTAAAGGGTAAATTAAGACTCCATCAACTGACTGGAAAAGATCCAGCAGAAATTATAGTACCTTTAACTAATGAGGAAATTTTCTCCTTATGGAAGGACAATGAATACTGGCAGAGAGCTCTTACTGACTTTTGGGGAACGTTTAGCAACACTTATCCCAAAACTGACAGAATTAAATTCATAAAAAAACACAATCTGGATCCTTCCACATATTGTAAGACAAACTCCTATTTCTGGAGTTCTTACCTTCTACACTACTTCCACCAAATCAGGTAAGGCAGGTTATAAATCAGGAGAGATAAGTAAAGTAGTTCAAAGTCTGTATACATCTGTAGAGAAGGCAGAATTATATGTAATTTTTATGGTACTAATGGATTTTACAGAGCCTCTTAATATAGTTACTGATTCTCAATATGCAGAGAGAATCATCTTACACATTGAAACTGCAGGATTTGTTCCTGATAATACAGAAATAAATCCACTGTTTATACAATTACAGGAAACAATCAGGAACAGAATTAATCCTATATATATTACACATATCAGATCCCATAGTGGTCTGCTAGGCCCACTAGCACAAGGCAATGATGAAATTGATCATTTATTAATAGGAAGCATGCTAGCAGCCTCAGAATTTCATAAGGAACATCATGTAAATAGCAAAGGTTTGAAAAAGGACTTCTTTTTCATTTGGCAACAAGTCAAGAAGATAGTGAGAAACTATCCTACCTGTTCCTTTTATAATCAAGCGCCATTGCCAGCAGGCTATAACCCTAAGGGCATTCGGAGAAATGAGGTTTGGTAGATGGATGTCTTTCACTTTGCAGAATTTAGAAATTTGGAATAAGTACTATAGATTCATTTTCAGGGTTTCAATGGGCTACTGCTCTTAGCTCTGAAAAGGCCGGTTCTGTTATTACACATCTATTAGAGGTGATGGCTGTTATGGGTATACCTGCACAAATAAAAACTGACAATGCTCCAGCATATGTCTCCACTAAATTGGAAGTTTTTCAAATATTATAAAGCATGTAACCGGTATACCACACAATCCTACAGGACAAGCAGTGGTAGAGAGATCTAATAGAACACTAAAAGTAATGCTCCATAAACAAGCTAGAGGACCAAAACCCAAACATAGGTTACATAATTCGTTATTAACACTAAACTTTTTTAATGCTAATGAGAAAGGACAACAGCTGCAGAAAGACACTGGGCTATGGAAAAAAACCGCATAACTGAATCAGCCAGTATACTTCAAAGGTATACTGACCTCTGTATGGAAACCAGGACATGTGTTACACTGGGGAAGGGGTTTTGTCTTTGTTTCCACAGGAGAAGAAAAACTTTGGATACCATCAAAGTTAATCAAGATTTGAGTCAAAAACGAAAAACCTCTCAATGAGGAAGAATGACAGGTAACATACCAAGGTATATCTCATAAACTGTATAGAAACCTCCCAAAGGAAAGGGAAGTGTTTTGTTTTATCTTCACAGGAAAACTCATCTCCAGAAGTCAAAGGACACTGCATGGGTAGATACTTAAGAAGAGAAGGTAGCTATAACCATCAAACAAAAGGAATGTGCCATATGGCTAACTTTACAGCTGTCTCTCAGAGAGCTCTAGTTCTCTTTATTTCCTAGTCCTTATTCAGTTGAACCAATGCTGGCTTTGGAGTTGGATTTGGCTTTCCTCCTCTAAATCCAAGCACATTGTTAAAATAAACCAGAGTTTCTTTATTATATCAAGAAGCCAATTAATGTAATACAGAATAGGAGAAAGATTAGGAACTGTCATTTGCCCTTTCTTGGCTTTTTGGTTGCCTTTACTGGTATGCATACATATACAAACATTTCTCTGCTAACATTTACGTTTGAGTCCCACACAGCCAATGAAGACCTTCTTGACAGCAATCCCTGGACGCTCTGGAAAGAAAATGAGCCACACCTCCTTGAGTACACTGGATCCAACTTGCTTCGTTTCAGCTGATACTCCGGCCAGAACTTTGGGTACTGATATCAATCAACACAAGAACTTCAATCAAGATAAGAACTTCAACCTGGACCTTCAATCAAGCATATTCCACCAGACACGGACTGTATAACCCATTCAGGACTGTCATTACACTAACATTTCTTTCCACAGGACTCCACGAGGCTGTAGTCATTCCACTTCAGCAGGAAGTAGCATGGAGAATACCATGCCCCCTTTCCCCATTGTTGACAATGGGTATGGAAGGAGGTGTTCAAGGTTAGTCATCTCTTGCAGATGACATTAAGGTTTAGTTGGAATAGTTATAGTTTAGATGTGACATTAGTAGATTATTATAACTTCTTGTAATTCACCCTTACAATTGTTAATGATAGATAATTTACACTGTTAAGTGGTCAGAGTGACATAGCAAGACTTTAAATATGAGGGTCGCACACATGCAGCTCTCTCTGTTCCCTGGACCGCATGGTTGTAGGGGACTGACTCCGTCATGTGAGTACTTTCCTATTAAACATCTGCTCATCAAACTCGCTCTGATTTCATTTTGATTGGAATTTTATTGTGTCTCATAATACCTCTCCCCTCCCCCCATGATCCCAATTAGCTCAGGAGATCTTGTCCCTTTCCCCTTTCTTGGGGGAGGGGGAGATCGACCATGTATGTCTCTCTTAGGGTCTTCCTTGTTTCCTAGCTTCTCTGACAGTGTGGATTGTAGGCTGGTAATCCTTTGCTCTATGTCGAAAATCCATTTATGAGTGAATACATACCATGTCTGTCTTTTTGTGCCTGGGTTACCTCACTCAGGATGGTTTCTTCTAGTTCAATCCATTTGCCTGAGAATTTCAAGATTCTGTTGTTTTTTTCCCCGCTGAGTAGTACTCCATTGTGTAAATGTACCACGTTTTCTCCATCCATTCTTCAGTTGAGGGGCATCTAGGTTGCTTCCAGGTTCTGGCTATTACAAATAATGCTGCTATGAACATGGTTGAACAGATGTCCTTGTTGTATGAATGTGTACCTTCTGGTTATATGCCTAAGAGTAGAATTTCTGGATCTTGAGGTAGACTGATCCCCATTTTCCCGAGGAACTGCCATACTGATTTCCAAAGTGGCTGTACTTTGCACTCCCACCAGCAGTGGAGGAGTGTTCCCCTTTCTCCACATCCTCTCCATTATAAACTGTCATTGGTGTTTTGGACTCTTTCTTACAATCCATTTTATTTCATTGTAATTCCATGAAAATGATAAAGTATCGCTAAGAAACTTTTTATTAGGTTTATTTTAGCCAATTTTCTGTATAATTTAAAAATGACTTTCAAATAGTTTTGAGGCTTCCCTCCCCTGGGGTTGGGTGGGGTTGGCAAACAGAATGGAAATTCCATATGAAAAAAATAGAAGGTATCTAATAACACATAAAGTATATAATTATCAATTTTAAAAATTGTGGTTAATTGACCTAGTGAACATTGTGGTTCTTCTGAAGTCATTAGTAGATGTCTTGTAAATAAACATTTAATAAGTTAAAAATAAAAACTCTCACCCTGCCAACAGAATCTTAGTAAAACCATCTTTAAAGTATCCACCAACTATGAGTAGTAGTTTAATTTGAATTCAGTACTTACTAAGCTTCCACTAACTTCTACTATTCCACAGTGCATCAAATTTTATCTAATCTTCAGAATAAAATGCAGGGATAGTGATGCTGAGGCTTAAAGAGCTAAGAGATGTACTCATGTTACAAAACTGACATCCTCTGCCAAGTCATCTGTTTTCTCTTCAATTCCAGTGTGTGTTCTGCCACCCACCTTCTACCAGTGAGTTGGGTTTTAGGTTGGCCTAAAAAAATCAAAGGTGAGAAATTAACAGGTGTGGGTAGCTTGCTAGAGACCTTGGACAACTAAAAGAGGGAGATAACTTGAAAGAACCTCCAGAGACAAGAATCCAAAGAGTAATCAGTATTATCCAAAGTTTTGTAAAGGCAAGCTTCTCAACTTGTAGTTCCAGGGTAGGGCTCAAGAATGTGCTGCTCTCATAGGCTTCTGGGAGATAAGTTCCATTGGTGTGAAGTCTTTACTCTGAGAATGAACCACTGCTTCAAAGAATAGAATGTCATGACCTTGGCCATGGCACATGCTGTCATTTCCAGCACTTGGGAGGCTGAGGCAGGAGGATCGAAGAGTACCAAGCCATCTTGTGTTATGACAGCAAGACCTCCCCTAAAAAACAAGAAGCAATCAAACAAACAAAACAATGACAAAAACCCTGCATTTTGAAAATGGTGAAATGTGTAAACCTGGTGTGGTAGGCTGAGGTGCTGGGGATGAGAAGTCATGAGAGGAGAGAGAATCCACATGAAGAACACAGCTACAGTTTAAGAATAAGACCAGCTCATGGAAAAAGACACGTAAAGAGAAAATGACTATAAGGACAGCAAAAGGAATGGAGAAGAAAGAGACGATGGTGGTTCACCCACATTATCTTATTTTGGTTTTATTGTCTGGTTTTCGTTATTCCAGGGAAGTTAAATTTGTTGCCCAAATTGGATATAGCCCCTCAAATTAATGGCAGCTCCCAGACATCCTGACAGTAGATGTGCAGGCAGACTCTACTCCGAAGTCTAAGAGATCAGTGAGCAGCAGGGATGGGTTACTTGACATGTAACACCTTCTCCCACCTAAGAGGTTATTCAGCTCACTTCCCAGTCTGTGAGAATAGGCCAGGCTATTAATTATTACATTTAAATTACAATGAAAATATTTGCTGATGCTTATTTTTCATATTCGCTGGGCCATTTCTTTTTCACTCATCCATTAACAATGAGGTCAGAGAATATCACATGCAGATGAGGTTAATTGGCTTTAATCTATAGACACTGGGGCAAGGGAAGATTCCACACAACAGTTATTACCACCACCCATACATCTACCACTGTTCATAAGAGGCCAGGACTCAGGGGCCTACCTGTGTCATTTACCTGAGATGTGAACAGGGCCTAGAGATGATCACTGTAAAATGTGGCTAAACCAGGTATGTCAGAAGGAAAAGTTAGTTAGTTCTAAGGCCATGTACTCTGGGATACCCCTAGAAAATATATATTAAGTGAATACACGTGACCTTCAGCTAGATTTTGAACAGCTACTTAGCCTCATGGGGAGAGTTGCAAGTCCTGGCGAAGTATTGCCCCTGACCTGGAGTATTCTGATGCCATGGAGACGCTATATAAGAGAAGTACATGTAACATGCCACATACCTAGTTGGACAGGTGGTTTTGATAGAAGACTTAAAGAAGGTGATGAATCTTAGAGAGAAGAAGGAATCGGGACAGAAACAGCTCAGCATGGAGAAACTACTGACGCCTTATGTTTTCTGGTCAAGATGGAAGCATCAACCTTTCTTGTCTACTGCTGACGCACTTACAACAGCAGAGGAAGTTGATCCCCAGTCCTGTGTTAATGAGCTCACCCTCATCTACTCTCTTGAAAAAATATAAACACTCAAAGACATTCTACAGTATTTGAGAGGAGTGGAGCTGAGACTCAGAACAGAAACGTCGACTAGTCTGAGTCTTATGCCAACACCTGACCCCTATGTTTTCTGGGGACTCTCGTTTTTCCTACAGTATGAAGGATAACCATACTTACCTCCAACTATTGTGGCCACAGACTGAACCTGGCATCATGTCTGTACTTCAGAAACAAGAGCTATCATTCCTGTGTATCTCTTTACTTTATGAAAGACTTATCTGAGGTCAGTGATAAGGGGCAGGGCTGGCTTTGGAGAAAATCCCCCATGTTTGCTCATTCAGCCATAAGCTGAGAATCTTAAAGCCTTGAGCACAAGTATCACAACCTCAGACCTGCCTTGAATCCATCATGTGGCCATAGAATGAACACGGGTTCTAGACTATGGTTGGTTTACAGTTAGGGTCCCATTTCATCTCTACAATTCATGTGACTTCAAACAGGGTGAGCGACCTTCCCTACATCCTTTCTCTACTCTACGGGGCACAACCTTGCAGAGTTAGAGTGAGGACCTAAGAGAACCCCTAAATGCAGACTCCAAATCAGCAAATGTAACAATTCGCTTAACTTTGCCAGGTTCACAGCCTCTACCCTGGCTCTGACCTCCACCTCCCGCACCCCTGCCACACACACAGAGTGAACTACATTTACAAGGAAAGCAGTAGCTCAGTGATAGTAAGAAATAACAGGGAACTATTTCAAGGGCGGTTCCATTTTCATATCTGTAGAATGAGGATCTGTTGGAAGAGACAAAGAATGTCCTTCAGCTCTGCCTCTCCTACCTTCATTATTACTCTAAGAGTCACAACGGCCTGGAATGTGTCTAGGGGATGTCATTTCCTGAAACTGTTTGATGGTGGATTATGCCAGAAAACCAATTAGGGATTGGACTGCATGTAGTGGAGCCATCAACAATGTCATGCACAGATGGGTCTTGGCCACAGGTAGCTTTTCTGGTGATTCAGTGCTTCATACCCTTTCTCCTGACTTCTTCATCTTCCACATGCTTCACGGGTACTGATCAATAGGGAATGCAAACTGCTTTTGAGTATAGACTTTTATCCACTGGACAACTAACTGTGCCTATGCCTCCAGTTCCAGGAGAGCAGACTGCAACTGACGCAAGATTTTCATCTGGCAAGGGTTCTTGGTCCTGTCTTTCAGAGCATGCCAATGCTAGAAGGGAATGTCAAAAGGGCCAATATGCCTCAGAGAATGGTAAAATTTGAAACTCTGCCATCTTTCTGCCTTTTCAATAGACAATAGTTACAGATCATACTGATATAGACATGATACATATTCTTGTCCTTAAGTCAAAAAAAACTGATTGTGGCTTTTATTATCAGATAACTACTAAAATGTTAGCAATATAAAGGATCCCCGATAATAGAAAATACACATAATAGTATACATGCTACACTGAGGGAGGAGACAGATTTCAAGGATTATGGAGATGGCTCAGTGGGTAAAAACACTTGCTGTACAAGCATGAGGGCCTGGGTTCAAATCCTCAGAACCCATATAAAAAGCACACTTATAATCCAGTCCTGTGGGAAAGCAGAGATAAGAAGATTGTTGGGGCTAGCAGCTACTAGCCTAGCTCAGGTTCAGTGAGAGAGCATAGGGCAGAGTGTCATAGATCAGGACGCCCAATATTCTCCTCTGGCCTCCTCCTGATACCTACACACTCACCATACATACATCCACACCCTCACATCCATACACAAAACAGAAAAGACCAGAAGAAAGAAATGTCAAGAGTAAGAGAAACTGCTATGAGATCTCAAAACTGTTTATGGTTTATGAGTAAACCACTTTCAGTTTGTGGTCCTACCATGAAACATTCAGAACAAGTAAGCATGTTTTCTTAGTGGTCTTTATTTTAAGTCAGCATTGGAAACAAGGATCTAAGATGATCTAAATCAATTTAAAAGCAATGAGTAAAAGAAGTGATCTTATTCTTTCTGGGTGCTTGCAATACAAATGCTTCACAAGATGCCCTGGGTAATGTTTGCTTACATACCTCCTACATAACAGCCTCACTGAATTCTGCAGGGTGAGCCCTCAGCCAATGGGAGGCCAGCAGCAATGCTGTTTCCATCGTGCATCACTATGGCTTGCTCTGTTTTCTGCTTGGATGTTATCTTTGTGTGACTAGGATAACATAAAGCCAAAGACCATTTTGGCAGGTCATTGTCGCTACAACTAGCTCAAACAGATATAAAACAGCTTTTCATGCTTATTGATCTTGGCCTTTTGGCCATTTTTATGCTCTACTGACCCGAAGCTCAAGTAATGATGTGTTCTTTAAAAAGCACTGGAAGTTTTCTTCTCTGGAGCTGAGACAGTTCACATTTTTGGCAGCATGCAGAAACAATTTGATTTAAAAAAATCCAAATGCATTCTCTCTGTGACTTTCAAAGAGTAGTTGATCTTTAAGTAACACATGCGATATTAGTTTTTCCATTTTAAAATAATCACATTGTTGGAGACATTTTAATAGCTGCAAAGGCTGCTCTCTGTATTAGCACGATTCATGGTCCTCGACAGCACTGTCTCCGAAAGTCCCCCAGGACCAGGAAATACAAAACTCTGTGCACGTTCCAATTTTACTGCCTGCAGCTAAAAGAAAGGAAAGAACTTAAAACTGTTGAAACCCTTCAACTTTAAAAGCATTAATAGATGGTCCTGGGGGATTAAATCTAAATCTTAATGTGTAAAAATCAAGTTAATAACCAGAGAGATTAATATGGCTGCATTTGATTATTGTGATAAGGCAAACAATTAGTGCCGTTAAAGGGAGATGGCTTAGCCTCCCCCTTGCCCCTCACATCAGCCAGGCATAGGAAAATGGGAAGAAAACACTTTACTCCAAGGTTTTCTCCCCTCCTCCTTTGTCTTTCCTTCACTATAGCTAATTCCTTTTTGAACATTCTATTTCAGATTAGAATCACCATTGCCTCTCAAAATTCCACTTTGATGTCGACGAGCATGCCTCACCAATTGGACGATGTCAGAAAAATGGTCCTCTATCCTTCCATCATGTCTTTATAAGCCTTCATAATCAATACAAACAGAAGCTTGTCTGAGGGAGCGGGGGCCATAGAGCGAAGGAAAGAAACAAAGGAAAGATGCAGATGAACAAGGGAAACCTAGAACATTCAGTTTTAGTTTTGGGGGGTTGTGAGCCTTTTCCTTTAATGACTGAGTCATGGACGAGCAGTAAGCTGTTGGGTCTTCCCGGAGGGCACCTTCCAGTGTTAACTTCACTAAGACTCAACCTTGTGTTGATGAGGACATCTTAGCAAACCCGCCATTAGCATACACTATGCCCCTCTTAAAGAAGGTTCCACATTTTATGTGGTTTTCTGAAACAGTGTCTCACTACATAGCTCTGGCTGACACCAACAAGCTATGATAGAGCAGGCTGGCCTTGAACTTGTAGAGGGCCTCTAGAATGCCTCCTGAGTGCTGGGATTACAGTCATATAGCATCATGCCTGGTTAAGGGGTTCCTACATTTTCTTTAATCTGGTATCATATACACATGCTCACAGGCACACACACACACACACACACACACACACACACACGCGCGCGCGCGCAGGCATGCACTCATTCAGGCAAGCACAGAGGCACAGAGGGAGGACTTCTAGCTGGACCACAGGGAAGGAGTCCCATAAGCAGAGGAGGAAATCTGGCTAAGGGGCTGGCTAAGTGAACCACTTCTGCCAATCAACAACTGGCTGTTGTTAAAAGACATCCGCACACTTCAAATTGAAATTGACAAGAGAGAAATATTAGCCTTAATTTTTTAAAGACATTTAGATAGACAACCTCAGGAAGCTTTGGCAATAAGCAGGCCCAACAGTGAGCAGAAGTCTGTCTAAGACAGACTCCAATATTACCTTTTTATGCATTGACAGTATTTTGCTACTGAAATAGCAAGGTGAAACTAAAGTAGAATGAGTGATAGGTTAACAATATATGTTTTGAAACTAAGGAACACAAAGAAAGCTTAGAAATTGGATGTTTTAAGTGACTTATTGGGCGGGGAGGGGGTGTTGCTCAGACATGTTCTGGCCTATGTCACTTTTATTTTACTTCCCAGTTCAGGTCTGCACTGTGTATCAAATGGGTGTCTGGTTCATTGGTTTTGTTTAAGCAGATATCTGCAGGGAATTCCTGGGGCCATTTTAATAAATACTAGGAACAGTGGAATATTTGTTCACTTTTATTTCACCAAGCATCCTAGTAAAGTGTGTTTGGAGGTAGGAGCGAGTAGCTATCCATGGTTGTGGCTCCCTGAGAGCCTAATGACACTCACCAATATCAGCAGACTTAATGTGTTTATTCTAGATGAGAGGTTTGTGGTTTTTTTTTTTTTTATTTTTTGCCTCAGAACTATATTTGGACCACAAGACTACATCTTTTTCGTACCATACACAGTCGGGACATTTTTACCTTTAGACCCAATGGAAGTCACATAGTCAGTGACTAATTTTCTCTAAGATGGGTTACTCAGTCAGCACATGAAGCTGCACAGAAGGACAATGGCTGAGGCATGTGACTTTTATCAGCATCAGTTTCCCTGCCTTGGTTTATCTTGATTCACCAGGGACCAGTGAACCTCCATGTTGCCATTAAAATCTCCATTTTCTTTCTTCTGTGGAGCCCATTTGGAAGAGAGCATAAAAACCTCCTGAGAAACTGGGTCAGAGGGTTTTTTCCAATTTACTACCCATAGTAAATGGGTACAGCTTTCTTTTCCTTGACACAGCTTTGGTTTTGGAAGTGACTGGCTAGTTTGGTGGTGGTATTTTGGTCAAGGGCTCACTAGAGCTTTTGCTGGCCTAGAACTCAAAATGTTCTCAGGGTGGCCTTGAACATGCAGATCTCTTCAGCTTCTTGAGTCTGGGGATTATAAGTTTGCACCACCAGGCTCAGAGTCCTTGCAACTCTGATATAGTTGTTCTTTTTCTTTAGTATCAGCTTGTTTACTTGTTTGTCTGTTTGTCTGTTTATTGAGACAGGCCTCACTGTATGCCTGTGCTGGCCTGGAATTCACTGTGAAGCCCATCATGGCCTCAGGCTCACACAGATCCACTGCTTTATGCATCACCATGTCTAATACCTTGCTCCCAACATAAAGGCATGAAGAGTGGGAGCCCACACTTATCCTGGGCTTAGGAATTACCTGAACTCCACTCTTCTGTTTCATGTTCACAGGGAGCAGTCAAATTCCTTACTTGACACAGTTTTATTTTGTGGTGGATTATATCAGAAGAAGCTAGGAATGTGCACAGGTAGCACTATTATTTTATAATTTATAAAATCATGTATTTTAACTAAATGAGCAATAATATTTGTCACAGAATGGGGAAAAGAATGAGGAAATGAGTTACTTCAAAAAAACGATTTATCTAGGACATGTTTATTTTTCCTCTAAATAACTCCATTTTCATGTCTAAACTCTTGTTTTTGTACCCATGTCTTCCTTTTATGAATCAATAGATATATAACAAATAGTGAGTGGAGACTGTGTTAGAGTTCCATGAGTGTTGATGATCTAACAAAGAACACCTTCACTCTAGCTAAAGACACGATCTCTGTAGATACAGAAGACTCTTGTGATTTTGAAATGATAATAAGTAACTATTGAAAATTAGGATTAAGAAATTTTCATAGCTTGGATAAATGGAGGAGGGGGGCTCACAAGTTGCATAGATTCTGAAGCAATTACCATCATCTTTTATGTGTTTCCTTTGTCTATGGAGCAGCACCAGGCTTTCCTGTGTGTGGGAAACCAGGACTTATGTTTTCTAACTTCAGGGTTCAAAGAGGAGAGATCTTAAAAAATCAAGCCTGCCCCAGGGGGAGCTGGGCAGTGAGATGAGATGAGGCCTGCCTCCTGGGTCAGTGGGTGGCGGGGTGCACCCACCTTTCTCCGGCAGGAGGATTTCCTGCTGTTTTTCAGGAGTGACCTAGAAGGAGGTTAATGACTCCAAAGCAGGACTTTTCCCTTAGGGAAAATTTAATCTTGTGACCTTTTTCTCTCTGTGTCCATTTCTCTTAAGTCATAGATGCCCTTCATTTAACTTACATCAAGCTGTTTTATTTTCTTCAAAAACGCAGTTGAAGTGACTGCTTGGCTTGCATTTAACCCTTGAACTGGATGCATTTTAAAATGAAATCACTATCAGAAGATGCTTTCCAGACCCCTCTTTCAGATCTCTGCATTCCTCACTCTCTCAAACAAAAATCAACATCATATAAACACTGCCACAGGGAAGTCCAATATCAAAGTCTACATGTATGACTTTTAGAATTCTCTTTCTCAGTGGCTCTAACACATATGTACACATTCAAAATGGTATTCTATGTAAGGTATTAACACATTTGCATCACTTAGCATGTATAAATTATTTTAAAATTGGGGCTTTTCTGATTCTTTTTGTGGTGAGAGTTAGTTTACTGGTATCTTCAGGATGCAAAGATTGTTGACAAAGAAAATTTTAAGAAATGTATAAATGAAAATGAAACTCTTCAGAGAGGATTATAGATTTTAGAAAACCTCACCTTGATGTAGCCAGTTTCATTTTTTTATTTGAAATATGCAGACACAAATGGATCAAATTGAATGTCAGAACAGAGTAAAATAAAACTATAATTATTTTATTATTCTCGAGGGTTCAGGTTCCTGGTGCAATGAGTTCTTGAGGGTAAAGTGAAAACAGAAACTGCCTTGTACTCCAAGTTGTCAGTTCTTAAAAACAACTTTTTATTCTGCAAGAGCTCCGGGACATTTTCGGTGTGATCATATTACTCAGTTTCATTGCCAACATAAAGTGAAAAGAATCTTTCTTAACTTTTAACATTATACTGCTCCATTTGGAGACAGTAAAGCCAGAGTAGTGCGATCCCTGCTAATGCAAAACAGCCTATGCATAGGTTCTCTAATACATGTATGTTGCTTTGAGAGTCCCACCCCATCGCTAAAGCAGCGGTTCTCAACCTGTGTGTTGTGACTTTTTTGTGGGGGAGTTGAGTGACCCTTTCACAGGAGTCACCTAAGACCACTGGAAAACAGAGATATATACATTATAATTGATAACAGTAGCAAAATTAAAGTGATGAAATAACAAAGAAAGTGATTTTATGGTTGGAGGTTACCACAACATGAGGAGTTGTGTTAAAGGGTCCCAACATTAGGAAGGTTGAAAACCACTTCTTTAGAGTAAAGCCCATTCGTTGGCACATGAAGATAGCATAGACCTGAAAGCTCCTGTTGACCAACTAGCTGGATTTTTTTGTTTGTTTTGTTTTTTAGTTCTTTGAGACAGAGTTTCTCTGTGTAGCCCTGGCTGTCACTCTGTAGACCAGGCTAGTCTTGAATTTATAGAGATCCTCCTGCTTCTGCCTCTGAGTGCTGGGATTAAAGTTGTGGGCCACCATCATCCAGCTAATTGTTTTTGTTTTTGTTTTGTTTTGTTTTTGTCTCAACTCATCAATGGACCCATGCTGAGAATCGAGTGCCCCTTTTCTGCTCTGTGAGAAGACAACTAGGACCTGCTTTGTCCCCAGGTTATCCCGAAACTGTGGGAAAAATATCAGACCTGGAACAAAGGCCATTTCTATGAATGACTGTAGTTGTGACCCTGAATACAAGAAGAGGGAACAGCAATGGTGTGGAATGAGCAACATTTTACAAACACAATCAGTACTTTGGTTTTTTGAGAATACCAATACTTTCAATAGCCCACAGGAGTGATGAAGAAATCAGATAATGTAGAATTATTATAAACTAGGCATGGTGTGTTAAGAGCATTATGGATGAGGAAGCCAAAATCGCTAAAAGGGATATAAATTAGTATGGTATTATGGTAGCGTCAGTTCTCTATCACTGTGACAAAAGCCCCTAAAGGAAGGTTTTGCCTCATGATTTTAAAAGCATTCGTTCACAGCGACTTGATACTGTTACCTCTGAACCTGTGTCAAGGCAGGACATTACAGCAGGAACACATGGAACTCGTGAGGGGACAGGGGTCTGCATGTCCTCTTTAAGGTCATATCTCCAGTGACCTCACTTCCTCTCAAAAGTCCCTCTGCCACTCAAGGGGGTGACAGGCTAGCCAATGAGCCCTTAATACATGGGCTGGGGGGACACTTCCAAAGTGTAAGTGATATGATTGATAAGTAGGTGACAATGCTGGGATTATTTAACACCCTATCAGTATACAACATCTGACATCTTCCACTTTAGCAAGTCCTGAAGCAAATGCTGGCTTCTCTTCAACCTTGTTCTGCCTTTTCCAGTGCTTCAGATCATGAAAGTATCCTCGAAAGCCGGACTCCATGGTCTTTTTTTCCCCTTCATATCCATCCACCGAGGAGTAGGTTCAGTGTTTCTGTCCCCACTATTCAGCTCTCAGGTTATTTGTCCCCCACCTCAAATTCTGGGCTCACTGTGATCACCACTTACTGGTCTCTGCCATCCTCTTTAACCTTCCCAGAACCTCAGCATGGTGATTCTTTCCACCCATCCTTGCTAGACTCTTGGCCTCTCTAGACTTCTCCCAGTCCAGTCGTACAATCAGCAGGCTTTCCTTCACCATTTTCACCCACAATCTGAAGTACCTGCCATCCCACACTCATTCTTATGTTCATTATTTTTACATCAGGAGATGTAAAGTCTAGGAAGTCAATGGTGAACCATTATTTGTTCTCTGTTTTCCCAGAAAATGAGTCTCTGCTTTCTCATCGCCACATGGTATTCCTTAGTCCCTTCTTTGTGCCCAAGAGCCTGGAAGCTTTATCCCCTTTGCATTTGTCTTTAGAATGTAGTTGTGGAACTGTTTGGCCCAACTGTGTCCCTCTTTGAGACAATGGATTTTTATCCAGGTGATCACGACACATAATCAGCTCCCTACAAGCTTTGAATTACAAGAAGAGAGAGGTTTTTAGGGGTGAAACTTCAACTTGAGACAAGAGGGGAGAAGGTAGAGACTGCCTCATGATACTACTCTGGAGTCCAAAGGAGGCGATCACAGGCCTGTGGTGGGAGGAAGGCTTCATTGCCAAGGTCTGCTGTAAGATAATGCAGATGGGGATTTTGAAATACCAAATCATTTAAAATGGTAAGTCATTCTGTCAATCATAGTTCTGTGGATGCTTTTTAAAAATATATAATCAGTTTAGTCTATAATTTGGGGAGTATACAATCACAATAATTGTAAAATGTAACAGTTGTTTTAAATAGGATTTTTGATTATAACATAATATAGTAAAAATGTTCCCCTAATCCATATTCCAAGGTTACCTAAACAACATTCTCCTTCCTGAATTCCTTTCAACGGTAAAATTTATAATTTTACTTTATCTTTTTTATGATAGTACCATGTAACTCATTGCTTATCCCTTAGACATTTTTAGAATTAAGACTAAATATGCAAGGGCTATATGGATGCATTTGTCTGGAGAATGCAGAAGGTGTTAGAGAAGTCTTCACAGACAGAGGCAGTTTGGGGACCTGGTGTGGATGAGGAGGTACACCGTGTGCAGGTATCTACAAGTATACCAACAGCTAAGCTGCCTCAGAAAAGAGAAGGTTCTGCTCTGTTGGGAAGAACACTGAGATCCCCCCAGGCTGGTCTCACAAGAGAGAGCCGCCTGTGTAGATGGTGCTTGCTGGAAACCAGCTGCCGCTCGTCTTTCCACGAAGAGTTTGAAGTTGCATCCACAACAGAGGACTCGGCTGTGTAATCTCCTATAGGACACCATTTGGATTAACAGCTAAACCCCTTCCTAGTTAGGGTTTCTATTGTCGTGATGAAACACCATGACAAAAAAACAAAACAAAACAATAAAACCAACTTGGAAAAGAAAGGTTTATTTCAGCTTATACTTTCAGGTAACAGTCCATAACTGAGGGAAGTCAGGACACGAACTCAAACAGGACAGGATCCTGGAGGCAGGCACTGATGCAGAGGCCACAGAGGGTGTTGCTTATTGGCTTGCTCTCCATGACTTGCTCAGCCTACTTTCTTATAAATACCGGACTACCAGCCTAGGGATGGTACCGCCCACAATGGGCTGGGCCCTCCCCCATTAATCACTAAGAAAATGCCCCATATAGCCTTGCCTGCATCCTGATGCTAAGGAGGCATCTTGTTAATTGAGGTGAGGGTCCCTCCTCTCAGATTACTTTAGCTGTGGTCAAGTTGTCAGTACATCAGCCATATACACTAGCCATGATCATATATATATATTATGATATTCTTAGAAGACTGGGTCATTTGATCCAATTTTTACCCATCCTGTCTCCATGTCCTCTGCTGTATGTTTCTGACTAAAGGCTGATGTGTTTTCCTTTGCCTAGATTTGCACCATTCCATAAGCCTTGCTCTGACCAATAAGGTATTCACAAGTATAATGGCAGCAGAAGCTAAAAATGAGTTTGTGTTTTCTTGCCCCTCTGCCCCAGATGTCTGGGAGAGAAGCCCTACTAATTTGCTAAAGTAAGGAGTGGGAGGAGGAGAGACAGAGGGCAGACACATCTAGATCAAGCCCATCCTTTTGTTGCACACCCCTTGGATACATGACACCAAGAAGGTCCAGGGGTGTGTGAGCAGGAATGAATGATCTTTGAAACCACCAGATTTTAAAGTAGATTCTTTTAGAGTGTGGCTATGATGACAGTTAACTGATACATGCTGAGATTTCATGAAGACCAGAAATTTTGCACCCATTTTTTTCAAGTCAAAGAAAGAATTTTCAAATAAAAAAAAATCAAGAAATATTTAAATGAAAACAATAGAGAAATAGTGCTTGTCGGTTGACTAATAGCTGTTGAATATCTCCTATGTACTGGTCACTATTTTCAGAGCGGAGTCGTCAAAGGTAAACTGAGAAAGAACAGTTCTTTTGAGGTGTGTTGAGTCAGGGTTTCTCTGTAAAGAACCTGACTCTGTAGACCAGGCTGGCCTGGAACTCAGAGATCTGCCTGTCTCTGCCTCTGAGTGCTGGGATTGAAGGCGTGCGCCGCCACCACCACCTGAAAGAGAAGTTCTTGCTTTCATCAGCTGCCACTATACTGCTGTGCACATGCAGCTAGAATCTGTCCAGTGGACTTGTAGAGAAATTTAACATTACTGTAGAAAGTCCTTCAGCTAGAATCTGTCCAGTGGACTTATAATGAGGGTTAACACCATTATTGTAGAAACTTTTTAGATGTTCCCATTCTAGAGACAGGGTTCTCAAACTTTTCCCACTCACCATTCATTTCACCTGAGAACTTTTACAGGATCCTGGCATAGAGGAATGTGAGTCAGATATACAAACCAAACATTCACTCACTAAATAAGTTTCCTTTAAAAGTAATTCTTTGGCATACAGACATATACTTGGCCGTTTATTGATGATTAAAGAAAATCTGCACTCTAATGAGATGAGCTTGCATGTCGGCTCTGTGGGAAAGCATGAGATTTTGGCTGAGCAGTTGATTCAGCAGCTTTCAGGGCTTATGGATATTTTGATTTTTATAATCATCACTGCTGAGAATGTGGCTTCACATAAATACATAATACAAAAGTTATGTTCAGGGCCATTTTAGAAACTATTAAAAATCTGTCTTTCACCCAAGGCAAAGTTCATATAATAAGTTTTTATGAACCTCAAGTCAGAAGCAACTCAAGCTCCAATTTTTAAAATCATTCTGGGGCTGGAGAGACTGTCTCAGCAGGTGAAGGTGTGTGACTGGACGGCAAGCCTGGGACTGAAGCTGGTCTCTGGAACCCTACTACTTGGAAGGTATGCCATCAAGCCTGGATTTGTTAGTGCCGTCTTTACAGTTTATCCCCTAAACCATTTGGAAAACATAAATTCTGTGTGTACCCTCTACAGTCTATGGCCAAGAAAGACTAGCAGAGCTAATGTCGAGGGTGTTGGTGGGGGTGGGGGGGCTGTCTTGTGGGTCAGCAGAGAGAACAGTCAGGAGTCTATTGTGGATGGAGGGGCTTGTGTGGGAGCTCAACCCAGACAAGGATTCAACATAGGCCTGCAAATATGATAAACATGAAAGAAGCAAGAAGCAAAAGGCAAAAAATAAAAAACAACAAACCCATACTAGGACTAAAGTCCAACCACAAAAAAAGAGTGAAATCCTGTCATTTGTGGCAACATGGATGAGTACCAAGGGCATAGTGCTAAGTAAAATACGACAGGAACTTAGACACAACTATATCAGGTTCTCACTGATACTCAGAAATGAAAAAAAGAGAGAATAAAACTTTGATCACAGATAAATAGAAAGTAGCACAGTGGTCACAGGGCCTGGGGAGGAGGAGAATCAGGAAGCCGCCCTTGATTAAGGAGATAAAGGCTTTAAACAGACACTAAAGTGCTGGGGAGCATGCGCAATGAGTTCTAGTGTTCAATGGCACCACGAGTGACTATAATTTCATGGTGTTTTCCAGACTAGCTAGCTACAAGAGACAATTTTGAGCATTGCCAATAAAAGAAGTGGTAAATGTTTAAGGTATCAAAGATGCTAATTACCTTGGTTTGTTGAATACCCATCATGGGCATGTATTGAAAATATCACACTGTGTTCCACACATGCGCAGATGATGAATGAGTGAAAGCAAGAAAGGAGGGAAACAAGATAAATCATCACAAAAAGTGAGGAAGGAAGAGATGAGCAATGAATGGGCTGGTAGGGGAGAAATTCATGCCTGGAATAGCAGAGGTCAGAGTGGGCCACTGGGACCGAGGGTGGGCTACTGGGACCGGGAGCAGGTCACTGGGACCAAGGGTGGGCCACTGGGACCGAGGGTGGGCTACTGGGACCGGGAGCAGGCCTCCGGGACTGAGCATGCTTTCTCAAGATGTGCAGAGCTTCCAAAGAAAACATGGAAACACATCCCACCTAAGACTTCTGAGCCGGAAGTGTGACTAAACAGCAATATGGAAAACAACAGGGTGGTCCTCATTGCAACTGTGACACATCTATTTTTTTCTAGGGTAAGTAGGGACAATTCTCCTGTTAACCAAAGCTGTGAGTTGAGGTGACTCTTTTCCACTTAAGACTGTTGCTGCATTAGAAAACAAGCAGAAAGAGTTAGTCTTCAGTAAAAGATGAATGGAGTAAAAGAGTGAATATAGGAGGTGCGTGCGTGCGTGCGTGCGTGCGTGCGTGCGTGTGTGTGTGTAGTTTAGAAATGGAAAACTTTGCCAAAGATTTATTTCCTCAATGTTTTTTTTTAAAGAATTTTATACAAAGTAAAAAAATGGTTGAAATTTATGGATGAACAAATTATTATAATAGAATTCTATAAAGGACATTAGACACGTATTTGGAGGTAACAAATGGCAATGAGATGGCTAAGGATGCATCTTGTTTAGCATTGTGTATGCTCATAATCATTATAAATATGAGAAGAATGGAATACTATCAGTGATCTGTCTAGAAAATCACCTTCCCTATTTGTGTATGACAAAGTCCCATTTCTCTTTAACACCCAGGCTGAATGCTGCCTCTTCCAGGAAGCCCATTTCCTTTTTTTTTTGTTTTTTGTTTTTTTTTTTTTTTGGTTTTGTTGTTGTTGTTTTTGAGACAGGATTTCTCTATGTACCTTTGGAGCCTATCCTGGCACTCGCTCTGGAGACCAGGCTGGCCTCGAACTCAAAGAGATCCACCTGCCTTTGCCTCCCGAGTGCTGGGATTAAAGGCATGCGCCACCAACCTGGCCCCTTTTCCACATTCTTAAGGAGACTCAATCTCCATTTGTTGCCCTCTCAAGTATTTTGATTATTCCTCAAGCATCCTGCTTATGTTTTATCATAGTCGTTTAGTTTTCTGCACTTTCAGGATCTGTAATTCCTAGAAACAGAATTCAAATATTTTTTCTCTTTGTCTCCCGCATTCTTTATACAGCTCCACAATAGAATTGGCAATGGGTGTACACTGAAGGAATGACAGTGTTTAAAAACTGTAGTTGATATAAAGCAATGTAAGTAGGAAAGAGAAAAGCAGTTTTAGAAAGAGCCTCAGTGAGGGTCGAGGTACTGGTTAGAGGTTTAGGGGGAAACCCACTGAGTTCTTCAGGTGTCTTGCAGAAAGGATGGACAGAGCCCACATTGGGGGGGGGGAGACAGAGGTTAGCAGCCGCCTGAAAAACCAAGGCATTAGGAACTCACTTGGAGGAGGGACCAAAGGGCTCCAGGAAGATCTCAGCAAGCAAAAGGGGTCACTGGTGGGACTTTCCCACTCAAGCCCAAGCTTGGGAGATTTTGAGACCCAAGGAATGAGAGGCCATTTTCAAGCGTAGGTATCAGTGGGAGAAAGCATGTTGCTGAGGGCTAGTTTTAGTGGGTGATTTTTGTAGAGCCTGAAAATAATTCAGGATATGAGTGGATATTAATATTCATAATGAGTTCCACAAGGGAAAAGGTGCTACTAGGCCACATTGTAGGAAGCATTCAGATTGCTGAAAACACACATCACAGAGACTGAGAGGGGAATACTGGTCTATATCTTTACAATAGTCACAGACCTAGTACCAGCCACTTCTCAATAGGTTTCCTTAGACTAAAAGTATATATGACCCCTATGCTCAAGCATATTGAGCATAGCAGTCCCCACCACTCCTCTGATTAAAAGTAAACTATAACCAGATGGCAAGGTAGTGGCAAGAGGGGAACCATAATTACTGTATATGTATGGGTTATTATTTTAGAAAGTGGGTACTAAAATGGAAAATCATATGACCCTATATAGGTATGTACACACACACACACACACACACACACACACACACACACACACACACACACACACGAGGTGACATGGGAGCCAGTACTACAGCTGGGCATGAAGTTCATTGTAGAGCACTGGCAGAGCATCTGCCTGATGGCATGGATGGCATGGTCAATCTCTGGATTGGAGAAAGAGAAGAGGAGAAAGGGAGAGGGAGGGAGAAGAAGTGAGATTAAACCATCCAGGGCAAGAACTGTTTCAGTGGATGAGTTTACTAGATTTGAAATAATTCATTTATTTCAGGTGGCTATTGTTTTGGTCCCCCACCCTGCACCTGTTCCTTTAGGGTTCTATCTTCTTGAGTGATCTTGGAGGGGATCAGAACTCACCTTCTATAAAAAGATAGGTAGATAGTCTTTTCCTCTGCATCTCACCATGGGATTGAAGTGTGTGAGTGACTGCAGCTCAGCCAACAGATGTCACACTCAAAACTCAAGAGTCCTCAGAGAATGGTGGGAGAAGCAAGCAGGGCTTGAGGACTGCTGTGCACAGTGACAGTCAAAGGTAGTCGTGCCTCCAGCATGCTGAGGCCAGTGTCCCTGTGGCTGAACCCGGCCTGGCATTGATGAGTTTTACTCTCTCTTCAACTCTCATTGATGCTAGAATCCTTTTTAACATGCTGGTTTCCTGCTTCAAGTGGCCCAACCTAGTTACCTAGAAACAGGAATGTCACACCAACTTAATGTCAGTGGTTCTTTATAACATTTTAGAGAAAGGGGAATTCTTTTATTACACACACACACACACACACACACACACACACACACACACACACACACACAGAGAGAGAGAGAGAGAGAGAGAGAGAGAGAGAGAGAGAGAGAGAGAGAGAGAGAGAGAGGAGAGAGAGTTGGTGGGTTATGTGTGGGGGCACACCTGCTATGGTGTGCAAGCAGAAGTCATAGGACAACTTGGTGGAATGCATTCTCTCTTCCATCTTTACATGGGTTCTGAGGACCCACTCAGGCCCCTAGGCTTGCATAGCAAGCCATCTTGTTGATCCTGTATGCAGGTGTGCAAGTGTGTGTGTGTGTGTGTGTGTGTGTGTGTGTGTGTGTGTGTGTTGTCCACCTCGCGTGTGCTGGAATTACAAGTATGTACAGATTCAATAATAAATTCTGCTGTTGTTATTTGTAGACAAGGTCTCACTATGTAACTCTGACTGGCCTGGAATTCACTGTGAAAAATAGAACCCTAAGAACTGCTTGCTTCTGTTTCTGCTTCTGCTTCTGCTTCTGCTTCTGCCTCTGCCTCTGCCTCCTGCGTGCTGGGATTAAAGGAATGTGCCACTCTGATTCAGATGGTATTCCACTTCCTGAAGAAATGCAGCTGACTGCTTCATGAGATCATTACTGCTACTCATTCCGAATAACGAGCCTGATGTACAAACTATGACCATAATATGAATCTGTGATGTTCAGCAAATTAACTCCAAACAACGACATAAATTAACAGCCAGTTTTTAAAATCATATCTCAGTGGTTCAGGCACCTGGCTGCAGCTTGGCTGGTTCTGCTGATGGGTCTCTTCCACAGATTTTACAGAGATCTCATTCAGAGCAAGGTGCCATACCTGTGGGGTGGCCAGAAGAGGAATCTCTAAGCACACTCATAATTGTTTGCATGTTCAGTCTCTCACTGGCTGCTAGACCAAGAGTCGAAGATTTCTGAGGAGTATTGGTAGGGGATCTAAATGAAGATATCCAGACTGAGCAGATCACAGTGTGGGAAGGAGCCAGTGAGACATTAGAGGTGGTGACAGCATGATGGAGACTCACAAAGAAGGGAGGGAGAGAGGGAGCGAGCGAGGGAGGGAGGGAGGGAGGGGGGAGAGAAGGGGGAAATGAGAAGAGAGCCTCACCAAGAGTCAGAAAGATACATTTTCATAGTCTAAGCCCAGAGTAGCATCTAGAATCCCAACATATTCTCCTGTATGCTATACATAGCTCACGTTCAGGATCTGGGATGGCACAACAGCATGGATGCCAGAAGCAGGGATCAGTGGGTACTGTGGTAAGAACTGCCTATCATACCACAATGGATTCCTGTTTCTGTGGATACTTCAGTTACCTGGAAATTGAAGATGAGAAGCTGGGTGGGAAGAAAAAAGCCAAACAAAAGTGTTTAGAAAAGCAAGGGAGGCTTCTAGAAAGACCAGTCTTAAGGAGCCCATATTTAAAATGGGCTACTAAGAATATTAAGACCAGAGAACAGTATGAGTGATAAGAACTCTTTAGGTCAACAGGTTCCATGCCCTTTTAGCCTCTGTCAGAACCTTACATTGTCAGATAAGCAATGTACATTAAAAGCCAACAGACGCTCATCCCAACCATAAATAGGAAGAGATCAAAGGTACTTAACACACTCACCAGAGGGGAATCAACAGTTTATAAGGAATGTCCAGGAGGTGGTTCTCAGACCTGGAAACATAGGGCTTGGAATCCAAGTGTGTGATATGGAGATTTAAGAAATGTGATTAGGAAATTCATCCACTTAGAAGCAGGCAGGATGTGTGGGACTGATGGCATCAGCATCTCCCACTGGCACCGGAGTCCATTTGTCAGAGTTGTCCAAGAGCGGATGTTCATTCATATATCTGGTCCATCAGAGGAAGGGGATACTCATGGAGACCTCAGGTCACATTCAGTTGATGAATCAGAGAAGGTAGAGGGAGACTTCCAGCTAGGATGACTTTTGAAGAGGGTTGAGTCCACGGGGAGGGGACAAAGAAGTGTGAAGACAAACAGGAGAGCCAGGAAAGGAAGACTTTAAATTCCTGAGGGGATGTTTGGGAAGGAAGAATTACGTAAGACAAAATTAAGAAAGACTAGCAGAAGGCAAGAAGAAAATAAAACCTTGGGAAATACACGGGGTCCACGTGGAATGGATTCTACACCATCAGACATTTTTAATTCCTTTTTTTATACTTAAGTCATAACTGGAAACCTCTGTTGAGACTTTTTTATTGCCTTATAGAAAAGCAAGGGCAATATGATTAAAAGGCAAGGCATCCACCTCATCGAGAAGGGAGCTGGGAATGGTGAGCCCAAGGCTTTCCTTTAGAGTGACATTTTCATGCTGCAATTTTAATAAAAAATAAAGAAAAGGAGGAAGACTGGGGAAACACTCTCATTTCATCTTCTTCACTTGGGATGAGAGAGGGGCTGGTACCCCTTTAAAGGAACAGAAGAGTGGGGGAACATGTTCATTTCATTTTCTTCACTTGGGATGATAGGGAGAGACTGGTACCCCTTTAAAGGAACAGAAAAGGACTGCATATGAAAATGGCAAACCAACAATAAAAAGATGATCATAGGAGGGTATCTGAATAGCCAAATCTAACAACACTAGGCACATACCAAGAAGAAACAGCTCAGAGCAGGCCGTGCTCCTGGGAAAAAACAACGGGTATATTTTGCATGAGTGGCATGAAATTTCTAGGCTTTTCCTCAACTTGATATTATGAGTAAAAAATGACAATTGTGGAGTTGGAATCCTGTTGGTGAATTAAAATGAATTAGTTAAAACTTTAAATTATATTTGTATGTATGCTTCTATCCATATGTGCACATATGTGGAAGCCAGAGGACAACCTATGTCAGTCAGTTCTCTTCTTCTCTTTTGTGGGCCCTAGGATTTAAACTTAGGTCATAAACTTGGCAGTAGATGCTTTTACCCACCGAGACACTTGCTGCACCTCTCTGTTTGTATTTTAAGGACTGACAACAACATAAGTATGGCATATATTAGACTAAGAACTTGGATAGAAACATTTGCTCAGTAATTTCCCTTTAAGAGAATATTGACTTCATTTATCATGAATTGAGGCTGTGAAAGTCTCTGAGTTGAATGACAAATGTCATCAGTAGTATGAAGATATCGATTCTTTATATAAGCAACCGTAAGAAAGAAGGGTTTCTTTCACTTTCTCAGCCTCTTGCTTGCATCTTCTGCCTTCATTATCTGTTTTCACTGGCTGGTAAACTCTAAAAATTACCAGGTAGGAACTTAGGGCCATGAAACTAGGTTAAAAGGATCTTAGCTGGCTTTATGAGTTTAAATAAAAATAGAGGCTAGAGAAACTTATATACACAGATTCTTTTACTTTTGCATTGGGGCATTTTATATTTAGGAGAATGAAGCTGTCAAAATTGACAACAGTAACATGGTTATTGAGGGCAGACAAGAATGGATGGTCCATTGTGGAAGCTTAGGGATATAACAGCTCTCATCAGAATTCTCTATTAATTGGCATCTCTGCATGTCTTGATTATAGTAATAATGAACATTCATAAATATTCATTCAAATTTACCAAAAATGCATGAAGTGCCTCCAGAATCATCGAAGATAGGTTCAGTGCTGTTTAGGAAAAATGTCACAGATGTATAGAGAGTTTGGATGTGTTGTAGTTCTTTGCAAACCATGAGTCCTTACAAAAGACAGCACCCATTTCTAGGCCTTGGGAAGCAAGCAGTATATTCCATTTAATTCTTCACAATATCACTATCCCCCAAATTCCTATACTTGAGAATGCCGGCAAGCCTGATGACCTGAGTTCTAGTCCTGTAAAACGTCAGATGCCACGTTGTGCATCTGTAACCCCAGGGCTCCAATGCGACAGAAGTCAGAGCCAGCAGGACTCACCTGGGAATTGTAGACCAGCTCCTTTTGGGACCCAGAGCTTGGAAGAGGGAAGGAGAGCCTGTCTCAAGAAAGTAGGAGAGAATGGACTCTCGAAAGCTTTCCTTTAGCCTCTACACATGTGCTGTGGTATATGTGCACAACATGAACACACATAGTAATAAATAAATTTAAAATTTTGTGATTTGTTAGCATGACTCTAATGATCTCATTTCCTCTCTTTTTCTTTTACCTTGTCTGTGAAAAAAATCTCTCTCTCTAGTTACATAAGAACATTGAATGTATATATATACACACATATGTATGTATATTGTGTGTGCATAAACCTAAATAAAACATCTTTAGCAATCATTTGAACTTGCCAAATAAGTGTAGCATTTTGAGTTCTTTGTAAGAAGCAAAAACAAAATACCCATAGCATATTCATTCTTTTGCCATTCTGCCACTCTGCCACAGTAAAAAGTAGCTGAGTAAGTTTGAAAACTGATGTCTAAAATAGCTGGTCTCACACGTGGTCACGTTTCCCTTTTGCTGTACATAGCTTTTAGTTTCTAAATTTAAGTTTATTTTCTTTATTAGCTACAGTTAGCATTTACATTATAGAATTTCTTTTAATTATCTCCTGATTCCAAGTGCCAATATTCTTGTTTAAGTGACCTGTAGCGCTAAGTAGATATTCTGGCATTTTAATAAACTGGTTAGCTATGTGGATCACAGAAATCACTTTTTGTTCATGTCAATAAATGCTTAAATATTAAAATTTGCAGATATAAAAACAAATTATATATTCTATGAAATACATGGAATTAATGCAATTAATATTAAACTTCAGAAATAGTTATCCAAAGGTGCCATTAGCTAGATCCATATAACTAATGCAAATTTTGTTCACAACACATTTTAATGAGAAAGAAAATATTTGTCCTTTTTAGAAAAGATAAGTGATTTCTCGTTTCACTATCTCTCTGTGTTATGTTTCTGATTACAGTAATTATTTTTTAGTATGTGTCAGTATGCTGTACAACTAATATCAGTAATGTTTAAGTAAAGGATTCAGTTTCTTACAAAACATCCTGTTCCTTCCACAGACCCATTAAGGTGAATGTTGATCTTTGTATTAGTTGTTCACTTATCCACATGACTAATCCTTGGATTCTTTGATGGATATCATCTGGTTTGTTTAATACTCTGTAATCTATTCACTTGAGCTGATGTCCCACCTTTTAAATAGACTTTAAAAAGCAGTGCTGGTTATCTGCAATGATCATGCTATTAGAGCCCCCCTTTCACAACCTGAACACTCAAAAAAGAACAATTTTCCCTTCTGGTATTTAGGTTAACAGATTAACAAAGGACTGAAAGCAACAAGATTCAAAAATGACACTCCAAACTTCTAGCCTTAATTGTTTCTGTCCATGAAAATACCATTGAGTTCATTAGTGTGTAACATAGTGAAACAATGTATCCTATGCATTTTAAAACGTTATCTTCCCTTGATATAACCCACCAAGAAACAGGAACGTACTTAGAAACACTTGCCAGACATTTGTGACAGGCATAAAGACCCAAATTTTATGACAGGAAAACACTGTCAAGTAAATACTGCTCAGTGGGGGAAAAATGAAAGTTGAATAGATCATTCATAGTGGCAAAATTCATTTATTGTATTTATGCATTTGGTACCTACCTTTCACAGGAAGTGACTAAATGTTTTGCAGTCAAACATTACTACCCAGTTCTTATATTAGGAGTAGAGGCAGGGAGTGGCTAAGAGTGTAGAGAACAAATATCAAGTGGCTTATGGGGGATTACCTGTGCAAGTAACATGGTCTCCATTAGAGAAGGGGACTGGAATCTGGGCAGTTTCTGCATGCTAAGAGCATCACCTTTCTGTACACATCACTGACATTTTTCACACAGAAATTTAAAACCCATTTAGATGTTCTAATGGTAATCATTGATATGCATCTGATTGTGATTGCATATATATGCATACAGATATACATATGTAACAGTTTATGAAAAACTTTTTGATGGGGGTGCCGTGTGTGTGTGTGTGTGTGTGTGTGTGTGTGTGTGTGTGTGAGAGAGAGAGAGAGAGAGAGAGAGAGAGAGAGAGAGAGAGAGAGAGAGAGAGGGACTTTTAAACTTTTAAAGATCTTTGCTAAATTTATGTCATTAAAAGAAAGCTTTAAATAAATATGGGCACATTACTCATGCTAGATCTGAACAAATGTAAGCTGTTAAGTATATGTTTTGGATCAGTTATTTAAATAATTTGAGAAATGTTACATAATTTTGTAAATTTTGTAGTATAGTTAATAGACACTAGTTAAGGATATTTCTATAAAAATTTAAATACTGATGTCTTTGTAACTGGTTTAGATGCCAGATTGCAACATAGACACTTCCTTATAATTTATCAAAGAGATCCATGCTTTGCAACTTTTAAATTTGAAGTTGAAGATTTATTTGAACTGACACTTTATAGGTTTTTCTATAATTAATTCCTTTGAGGTCAGATTTCATGGGCACAGAATTCCTTTTAAATTAACCAGTCCTTTAGCAGTATCTTTACTGTTGGAATTAATGGTTGAGGAAAAGGTTAATATTGTTCAAGTAGGATTCTCAGTTTCAGACATCGTTCGTTTCATCCATTTGAAAATTTCCAAAGAATTAAAAAAATCATAAAAGTAGATACTATGGAGTAAATGTAAGATTAAAAAATGCAAGACATTAAAACGATTATGAGTAAACCAGAAATGGAAACTGTCATTATGTAGATGGCTTGAGTACTTGATAAAGAGCCCTGGTGCCAAGCATTCCTCATTTTAAACTTCATTCTGAATAGATTATCTGAACAGTGTACCTTAAACTTACATATTATCTATTTTGTCTTATTTATTCATGAGATGTGACAGAGATCACAAGTAGATGGATGACAGTGTTCAGCTGTTGAATGAATGATGTTTTGGTTGTAGCTGAATTTCAACTTGGAAGAATGGAAATGATACATTTTAAAGTTGTAAAGTAAATAAGTGAATGTATAATGGCTCACTGTCCTCAAAATGCATCTTATTAAGGAAGAAAACTGTTTACTCCTTAGGCATGTTTAGTCATTTTCAGGTGATAATTTTCTTTTTGAGTTGGCAAAACATAAACAGACATAAATCAGGGTTCCTTGCTTAGTAACTGTCCTGTCTTCATCACAAGCACTGAATGTTGGTTTGATGCTGCTTACAGAAAGGA